>NC_027751.1:6106571-6117222 GCF_000695525.1 Brassica oleracea var. oleracea
AAAAGATTAAACCAACTTGTGATCGAAAATCATCTTTGTCAGTCTGAAAATTAGCATTTGTGTAACCACTTACAACAAGCTCATCAATTCTTCCCTAGACCAAGAATTTATCCTTAGCATTTCTAAAATACTTGAGGATATTCTTGACTTTTGTCCAGTGACTTTCACATGGATCAGATTGGCATCGACTCGTCATGCTCAAAACATATGCATCATCTGGACGAGTACAGATCATAGCATACATGATAGATCCTATTAAAGAAGCATATGGGATTTTACTCATGCGCTCTCGCTCATCCTGTGTCGAAGGACATTGAATCTTGCTGAGAGTTATGCCATGAGACATTGGTAAGAAGCCTTTCATGGATCATGCATCTTGAATCTATGTAAGACTTATTGATATAAACATCTTAACATAATCCAATAGTCTTATTTAATCTATCTCTATAGATTCTTATTCCAAGAATATGTGCAACTACTCCCATGTCTTTTATTTAAAAAGAACCTCCTGCATTTCTCGAAAAAAAATATGTACTTTACTCCCACTGTTCTTCTTGGAAAGAAATTCTCTCTCTAGAAAACACCACTATGAGCAACAAACACTTTGTTCTCGGTGGGGTTGTAAAAGTAATAATCCTTGGTTTCTTTAAGACAACCAATAAAGTAGTGTTCATCAGATTTGGGTCCAAGCTTATCAGTAAACATACGTTTGACATAAGCACCAGAACCCTAAATTTTCAGAAAAGACAAATTTGGAACCTTTCCAGTCCACATCTCATATGGTGTCTTCTCGACTGATTTTGATATCTACTTAGCGTAAGCGCATGCATTTCTAGAGCGTGTCCCCAAAGGGGTAATAGAAAATCTGCATGACTCATCATTGATCGAGCCATATCTAATAAAGTTCAGTTTCTCCTTTCAAATACACCATTCAACTGTGGTGTTCCCGGAGGAGTGAGCTGTGAGACAATTCCACATTTTCTCAGATGATCATTAAACGATTGACTCAAATATTCTCCACCTAGATCGGATCGAAGAGCTTTAATTTTCTTGTCAAACTTATTTTGTACATCTTTATGAAAATCTTTGAACTTTTCAAAAGATTCAGACTTATGTTTCTAAATAAACATAACCATGAAGTACTGATACTTTCCTCTAACATTTATATTCATTGGTCCACATACATCAGTATGTATAAGTTACAATAAGTTTTTATCTCTTTCACCATTTCCAGCAAAATGAGCTTTAGTTATTTTACCTAACAAACAAGATTCACATTTTTCATGTGATTCGTAATCAAATGAGCTTAAAAGTCCATCACTATGAAGCTTTTAAATGTGTTTCTAACTTATGCTGCCCAAACGGTAATGCCAAAGGAAAGTTTGATTCGTGCCGTTAGACTTGAATCTTTTGGTACTAATGTTATAAACATGCATGCTTTGGTCTAGACTATAAATTTCATTCTCTAATGGACCGCTACCATAAAAGATATCACAATGATTAAATAAAAACGCTTGTCTTTAATCAAAATGAAATCTTTCCAAATTCAAACAATGAATAATATTTCTGCTTATAGCAGGTACATAGTAGCAATTCTTAGTTTCCAAAACCATGCATAAAGACAAAGACAAATGAAAGGTTCCTACAACTAATGCAGCAACTCTTGCTCCATTTCCCACACGCAGGTCCACTTGTCATTTCTTCAATATTCTACTGTTGTTTAGGTCCTGCATATTTCTACAAATATGAGCACCACAACCGGCATCAAATACCAAAGAAGAAGAATCAGAAATAGTAACATTTACTTTTACAACATAAATACCTGAAGATGACGTTTCAGAAATCTTCTTCTATTTCAGATCTTCCAAGTATTTCTCACAGTTTCTTTTCCAATGTCCAGAACCATTACAATAATGACACTTATCAACATTAGAAGAACCAGACTTAAACTTGGGAGAAGGATCAAGCTTGCTTGGATTCACAATCCAGCCTGACTTACCCTTTCCTTTGTTCTTACCTTGTTTCTTAAACTTGTTACCCCCTTGTACCATAAAAACATTTGGGGTATCCTTCTTGATGTTGGGTTCAACTGTTTTAAGCATTCAATGCAGCTCAGTCAAAGTATTTGTCAAGTTGTTCATGTTGTAGTTCATAACAAACTGATCATAGCTTGACAGCAATGACTGTAGAATGAGATTAGTCGCCAACTCTTGGCTGATAGGACAATCCAGCTTAGCCAAGTTATCAATATAGCCCATCATCTTAATGACATGTGCGCTAACTGAACCATCTATTGGTAGCTTGCACTCAATGAGAGACTTAACCGTTTGTTATCTCTCAGTTCGAGCTTGCTCCTGAAACATACCTTTCAGGCTAGTGTCTTAAATGAATATAACAATCCAAGATCCACATTTCACTAAAATCCGAGTGAGCTTTGGCTCATCGCCCTAATGTTTAGCTATTTAGGTAAGCAACACTTTGCTAATTATATCAAATATAATTCTTGGTTGTCAGACGACATCTTATGTCTTATCCAACCTAAGTATCTAAGCCCAAAACCGTTTTGATAGCCTAGTCAAGTAAACTAATCTTGTTTCACATGGTAACTGTTACCATCCACCTCACTCATGTAATTGCAGACACCTTGCTTTGGCAAGCCCATCTTACAACGAAACGAGCCTTGATGGTTGATAAGATTGGGTAGACATCAAAGATACTTAAAATTAAGTGAAGAACAAATTTTAATTCAATTGTAGTTCATATTTAAAATTTATATCAAATATAAAAGATAAATACAACTAATACATATCTAATATGTAATTTAATTGAATTATAAATAATTTAATTAATCTTAATCAAATTAAAATTTTAAATTATTTATTAAATAAGTTTAATTTATTTTAATATATAATCATATTAGAGATTAATTAAACAAATAGATTGAAATGATCAAATCAAATCAATCACACTAACCAAATAAACCAGAGAACTGATTTAACCGGTTTAAAAGGTTACATAGAATCATACAATTTTGTTACAATAACACACATCGTCTAACAAACGGTTTAACCGCTTTAGGTGACGATCATATAATCACATGATTCCATGATACATATAATTTTATTTTAAAAATCAGGTCACCAAGAGTTACGATAACATTACTGATGACTTTTAAATTATATGTATGCGTAAACAACTTATATATTAACTTTATGTATACTAGAGCCTTTTTCCGCGCTACGCGCGGATAACATGTTTTGAAAAATTGTGTCTCTTGATGAGTAGTTAGTTTGGAATTATTGTGTTGTTTATATACTGGCTTGAATAAAGAATCAAAATTGTATTATAAAATAAGTGTATGAGAAAAAAGTTTTTTAGTAACATTTTTATAAATTTAAATCATGAATTTAAAGTATTTTTGAATGTCGGTTTAAGACTACACCATTTTGAACATGTTTGATAGCGCAATATTGAATTGAGTAAAACAAAATTTGATAATATATAACATAACATGAACAGATCCGGTCCATGGCACAAGCAGAGTAGGCAACTTCTTAGGACTCAAAATTTTTGTTGTCTTTTTTTAGTTTAAATTTTTTATAAAATATTCAATTTTTTTTAGAAAATAAAGGGAGCACATTTTGTAAATTGTAATGGAGACTCAACTGGGTATGGACCATCCCTGATCATGAATTATTGTAATAAAAATATAATATTAACATATTTTTTATTTTGTTATATTGCTTTTTTTTTATCATTTGCTCGTTTCATTTGGAATGTTTAAAAAAATTTATTTTAGAGGTTGTTTCCACAATAGATATATTGTTAATTATATGAAATTATCCATTAAGTTATGCTGAATTAATATGACATATAAATAATATTGTACCTTTATCTAATTTCCTCCAAGTTTAGCCATGACTTATTGTTATTATGTAGATCTTTAAAATTTTATTTTTGGCTAGATGACCATCAAACACAAATTATACAAACTTAATCTGTTTCACATTCGTGTCTTTGCCATCGTTCTTGAAGACTTAAACATTGAGACTTATACCTTCAGCTAATACTGTATTAGTTTTCCAAAATTAAGTTTTAAAAATGTGCAGTTTCTAAAGGTATCTCTCAGTGTGATAATTGTGAAAGCAGTGTTACTATATTACTTTGTAGTTGAAAAGAGACCATATCTTTAAACATATAATTTAGTGTGAAAGGTTATTGAAATGTTAAAAACTTAATTTTTTTGGTCTAAATGTTAAAATGTAAAAACTTAATTTATATTGCTTAATATTGTCTCCAGTAATATAATTTTTCAATCAAATTCTCTTTGTAACTAAACAAACCTATTTTGCAGGTATATCAGGCAAAAATAAGAATTGTCATAATCCAAAACAAAAAGAAAGAAAACACAACATTACTAAGGGCATTTCCAACCATGACAAAAAAATTGGTGTTAAACTTTATTTTTCAATTTCACTTCTCGTTGCTCAGTGTTACGTATCCAAAGTTGTTTTCTATTTGTAAGTCTTATAACTTAATTGTTCTAACGTTGATAAGAAAACGTGGGTCATTGGCCAACTCCGCATGAGTTAATTGATTACCAAAAAAAGTCGCATTTGACTATTTGAAAAAAGAAAAATTTATTTCGGTGATTTTCTCTTATAAACTTTGTAAAATTCGCCTTTTATAAACTTTGTAAAAGGTTGGAAAAAAAACTTTGTAAAAGACCAAAAGTCTCTTGTTCTTTAGACCAAAACACAAATCATGAACCCACCTCTATGGATAACTATTACAAAGAAATGGAACCATCAGCCGCAACCGCGTCTGGAAACCTCCCAGCTGCCGATCAGACAAACGATTACCAGAAGAAGGTAAAGAAAAGCAAAAGCATTCCAGATGGTGGGGCGTCAAGAAGCTGGAGTTTCAGCGATCCGGAATCGAGGAGGAAGAGAAGAGTCGCTGGCTATAAGGTTTACTCAGTTGAACAGAAGATGAAAGGATCCATTAGAAAAAAGCTTCAAATGGTTCAAAGACATTATCAGTATTTCCTGAAAATAGATTCTCCACTTTCTTTCTTTCTCTTTATATATAAAAAGTATATGAATCTCTTCTTGCTGAGTGTATGTTAATGTTATATACCTGTAACAAATGCAGGAAATGAATCTCTTACTTGAATTTTCTTTCACTCTCTTGCATTTATATCATATAAAAGTATATGAATCTCTTCTTGAATTTTCTTTCACTCTCTTGCATTTATATCATATAAAGATAGTCTTTGAATGAGACAGATAATGAATCAAATCAGTTCTTCATATCTACCTCTGAATATGACATTATTTTCTTCCAAATATTTTTTTTTGTGCAACATCCAAAACTATTTATAAGAAACTATTTTCTTTTAGTATACACAAACTCGCACAGTACAAGATTCTTTATTTCCTATCATTCATCTTTCTCAAGAAAGAGGAAATCAGACGAAGAAGAAGAAAAAACACTTACTGGATCAACTATGATGTGTGGTGGTCGTTGTCGTCTCACTTGATGCTGAGGCGCTCGTACCACTCATACCTCTCACAACACTCAGAATTAAGTGTTTCTTCTGGAGTCTCCCTCTCAGCTGGCGGATCTTGGCATCTACACGAGCTATGAATCCAATCTTGGTCTTTTGTCGAGCATTGGATCTCTCTCTTGTCCACATACGCTCGTCCTGGACGTCGATTTTGAAATGCTTGATCTCTTGGATGATGTGGTGGTCCAGAGGGTTCAACGATCTCTGGAAGGAGATGTGAGCTAAGCAAGGAAGTGTTGTGGCGGCTATGACCAGCAGTGTGGTGAGCCAGAAGATTGGCGCAGGTGCTAGAGCTTCGAGGAGCATGTGGAAGATGTTGCCTGATATTTTTGGAGGTAACATGCCGAAGAGGGCAAGGAAGATGTACCAGGTGAAGATACTTCCCCAGATCAAGGCGTGTTGGATCCATGTGAAGAGGCTCATGGTTAAAGCGATCTGTGCATTCACTGCCCAGACGATGCAAGTGAACATTGCGGTTCCCATTGCACTCATGTCTGCTGTTTGGCCATTGGAACAGAAAGATTGGACATGGAAGATGCCAAGGTTGAGGGCGAAGATGACTATGGATGCGTAGACTCCATTACTACCCATCTATCTGAGGATTCTGTACCAGTCGAAGAACAGGTTCTTGGGGCCTTGCTGGTACAATGCAGGGAACTATACAGAGAGCCAAAGAGAAACTTAAGATTAGAAGCAGGGTCTTAGGTTTAGTTGGGGAAATTTAACCGAATATAGAGAAACAAACCTGTAAGCAAACTTCTGAGGACACGTCTTGCTCAAAAACTCCAAGGGAGATGACCGGAGAGAGAAGTGAGAACAACATTGAACAGCAACAGGTAGGAGTCGTTGTATATGGCTTGGCCAGAAAACCCCGTGAAAGCCTCGAAGTAGAATAGAGTTAGACCAAATGTTATGTTCTTGTAGAAGAAGTAACATATCTGTCAGAAAAGAATATGAATCAAGATCAGGTTGGTATCTTGTTTAATTAATGGGTATGTACATGATGAGATCACAGATAGTTACCATCTGGGCTATTCTTTTGTAGCACCAGTGCCCGTTTGATTATGTCTCCCAGCTCTCGAGCACGCCTGAGAATCTGTAAGAATTGAACAATCAAAAACAGGTATCAACAACATCGGTGAACTAAAATGGAGGGTCGCTCGGTAATATTTGGTTTGCAACAATTTAACTTACTATACCTCAACATGGCCAGCATGGAAAAGATCAAACGCACCATCTATGTAAATTATGCGTGCACCAGGCCCTGGCCCCTGTCACCATAAGCATGTACGTTTGATTAACCCATTATACAAAATGATATGGAGAAAACTAAATCAATCGAGGAATATCTTAAGTTAAATCCAGCGGACATAAATTGACATAAGCGCTAAAAATAAGATGTGAAGCAACCTTCTGTCACTCAATAGGAAAATTATAGATAACACTCATAAGACGTACCCAATGATTGGTTAAATGGTCATAGAAAGGATTAACTAATTATGTTTCAGAAAGCAAGAACCAGACAATGTTATCAAAAAGATGCTATCCATTCTCTTTAATGATTAAAACAACTGAAAAAGAGAGCCAAGAACCACTTGCATAGCTATTAGAAGTCAAGAGTCATGTACCTGTTCAACCTCCTAGATCACTAAGCAAAATATAGATCTACACAACTCCAAAGATCTAAGTTATGTGCCTAAGTAAGCTAAACAGGTAGAAACACAAAGAAAAGAAGACTCTTGAAGACTCCACACACCTTGCCATTGGAAAACTGAACGATCTTGCGGGAGGAAAATGTGAGACGCGAGTACCACCAGCAGAAGAAGCTCCGTCCTCAAACCTTGGGCTATTATGCCCATGGCTAAACTGCCTTTGCAGAGACGAATGATTCTGACTGTTCGATCTTTCTCTTACACCGAGAAACATACGACCTGCAGAAACTCGAAAAAAGTTATAATCTTTATGTGATTAGTCAAACCTATCATTAACCGTTAACAACTCGTATCTCCCCTTAATTGAATGTATGTTTTTATTTTACCAACGATATCAGTGCTGGAAACTCCTTCAGTACGCTTGATCTGCTTATACCTCCCAGCCTTCTTAGCCAAGGCATAAGCATCAGTTCCATCAGGAAGAACGCAAGGATCATCCCCATGGATAATATAATCAATCCGATACTCATCAAACAACCTCTTCATGAACTCCTCCGTGATTGCGTAAGGAGCATCGGGAATAACCTCATCCACCCACTTAATAGCCTTCACCATTATCATCCTAAAACACACACAACCAACGACACAAATCAGAACAAAACAATAAAGCTATTTTGGATACACAACAAAAGAGATCATCATCACCTCTCGTGTAGAGGCGTAACGGGAGGTCCCTTGTTAGCTATGATCTCCTCGTCGCTGACGACGCCGACGACCAATTCGTCGCCGAGAGCACGCCTGCCGGAGCGCGTTGCAGTGGCTGTAGTGCATCATGTCGAAGCAGCCGTCCATGTAGACGCGGACTGGTTTTCGTTTTCTGAAGGGAGCAACGAATCGATCTAGCAAATTGGGCTTTGGAGAAAACAGAAAGGAAACGTCGAATTCTCAGGAAAAGCGAGACGAAGAAGGCGAACAGCAACGAAAATGGGCTTACTGGACCATTGACATTAACATTCTGTCTAAAAAAAAATCGAAGCCCAACATACCCAAATCCGGTGCTGACTTGTCAAAAAGGATTCTTTTTATTGGTTGATTTATTGATCCTACGTGGACACCCTCTCCATGGCTTATATCCCCGTTTTAGTATTGTATATATTGATAGCACACGATCACCTCATCAATTAAATATGTGTTGTGAACAATAGGGGAAATCGTGTTCTCTGTCTTATTATTTCTGAATCAAAGTGTTCTCTTATATAGAGGATACAAGGAATAGATAAAAGGAAAGTATCCAAATCATAATCCTAAAAGGAAAAGGAAAACCTCCTAAAGATAAACATGAAAGATAAATGGAAACTTATCCTAAGTCTAGGTCGGCCACTCTCTTCCTCTTTGGGCCGCCGACTCTCTCTCTCTCTATGGAGGAAAAAGAGTACAACGCATGACACTCCCCCTGATGAAGGTATCACGGCAGGTCCTTCAGGCGGCGCATCCCTTTCTGATGAACCAGCTTCCTGAACGTTGAGGTTGGCAGAGACTTGGTGAAAAGGTCGGCTGAGTTGTCGCTTGATCGGACTTGGACTACTTGAACCTCCTTTGCCTTCTGCAAGTCGTGGGTGAAAAAGAACTTGGGCAGGATGTGCTTGGTCCTGTCTTCCTTGATGTGTCCTTCCTTGAGCTGAGCTATGCACGCTGCATTGTCCTCGTAGATGATCATTGGCTCCTCTTTCTCTTGTCCCACGGACAGACCACTCTCTTTCAAGACATGGCCGGTCATGCTCCTCAACCAAACAAGCTCACGGCTTGCCTCATACATTGCTATGATCTCGGCATGATTGGACGATGTAGCAACTAAGGTTTGCTTTGTTGAACGCCAGCATATTGCGGCTCCACTATGCGTAAACACATATCCTGTCTGAGATCTAGCCTGGTGTGGATCAGATAAGTATCCAGCATCTGCATACCCGACCATGTTCTCTCCTGGCCGGTTGGTATAGAACAAACCAAGGTCTTTTGTTCCTTTCAGATATCTGAACAGATGCTTCACACCATTCCAATGCCTTAAGGTCGGACATGATCCAAATCTGGATAGTAAACTCACGGCAAAGCTTATGTCCGGTCTAGTATGACTAGCTAAATACATTAAGGCTCCAATGGCACTTAAGTAAGGCATGTCCGGTCCGAGTGCTTCCTCGTCCGGTTTCTTAGGTCCGAATGGATCCTTCTCAAGGTCTAAGGACCTCACGACCATAGGACACGGTAAGGGGTGTGCCTGGTCCATATTGAATTGCTTGAGTATCTTTTCTGTATAAGTTTCTTGATGCACAAGGATGCCATTTGCTTTATACTCAAACTGTAATCCCAAACAGAACTTAGTTTTCCCTAAGTCTTTCATTTCGAATTCTTTCTTTAGACATTCGACGGTTTGGGAAATTTCTCCAGAGGTTCCTATTATGTTCAGGTCGTCCACGTAGACAGATATTATAACATAGCCCTTTCTGTCAAATTTCTTTATGAATATACATGGACTTATTGGATCGTTCTTATAACCCTCTTTGGTTAGGTACTCGGATAGCCGGTTATACCACATTCGACCTGACTGTTTTAAGCCATATAAAGCTTTGTTCAGCTTAATGCAATGTTGTTCTCGAGAACCTTTCTTATCTTTGAGCTCAATACCCTCTGGAACTCTCATATGTATTTCATTGTCCAGTGGTCCGTACAGGTATGCTGTAACTACATCCATTAGGCGCAAATCAATGCTCTCTCTCACGGCCAGACTGATTAAGTATCTCAATGTAGTCGCATCCACCACAGGGGAATAAGTTTCCTCAAAGTCTATTCCTGGTCTTTGCGAGAATCCTTGTGCTACAAGCCGTGCTTTGTATCTCACTACTTCTCCTTTCTCATTTCTCTTCCTTACAAAGACCCATTTGTATCCCACTGGTTTGACATCTCTAGGTGTCAAGATTATAGGGCCAAAAACGCCTCTCTTTCTCAATGATTCTAACTCCACGTTTATAGCTTGTTTCCATTTGATCCAATCCGATCTTAGCATGCATTCTTGTATGGACGTGGGTTCTAGATCCTCATCTTTATCCATGATCTCAAGTGCTACCTTGTATGCAAATAAATCATCAACGTTGATATCTTTTCTGTTCCATTGTTTTCCAGACATTACATGGTCTATAGAGATCTCTTGGTTGTCCGGCTCTGGTGTCCCGTGAAGTTCAGCGTCCCGGACCTCACTTTGAGGAACGACCGGATCATCGGGTGTGGCCGGTATACTCGGCTCAACTATCATGGTCGGCTCGACCGGTCCATCTATGTCCTGGATGGTTTCCTTGATGCTCTCGGATCCAACACCTTTCTTGGATTTCCGAGGCTGTTTATCTTTGGAACCAATAGGTCTACCACGTTTGAGACGTTG
>NC_027751.1:6117241-6117708 GCF_000695525.1 Brassica oleracea var. oleracea
ACAAAACATAAAGCAATAAGACAATGTGATTCGAAAAACTAGTCCTTTATACAGTCAGATGTCTCAAAATCCATTTGGTCATCTTTGTTGTCCCTGTCGGATTCATCATCAGCATCATATCCATATCCTTTGTCGTCATGACCGTTCTCTTGGATCATGTTTGCCTCCGGGTTCTTGTTCTTGATACTCTCTTGATAGAGTTCGCACAAGTGCTTTGGAGTTCTGCAGTTCTTGGCCCAATTATTGTCCATCCCGCATCTGTGACATAAAGACTTGGACGTGTGAAGTGGTTTGGATATGCCACCTCGTCCACGGCCATAAATCCCTCGGCCCCGACCGTAATTGGAACCACGACCACGGTTATTGTGGTTTCCTCTTCGGCCGGTTGAGTAGTTATCTCGACCGTTATGGCTGTCACGCCTACGCCCCCTGTACCCACCACGGCCATGACCGTATGGTTTCCTGTT
>NC_027751.1:6118306-6127524 GCF_000695525.1 Brassica oleracea var. oleracea
GGCCCTGTATCTATTCTTTTCATTCTCATTGCTGTCCTCGATGATAGTATCACCGAGTCCCTTGGATTTTAGACTAATCCTTGTGTCTAGCGCCCACTGCAAGTAATTGTCTCCGGAGAGATTAAGGGCTGCATAGTCTCTGTTTGCTATTTTCGACATCTGATTCACATTATCACACAAGACATTAGATTCATAATGGGATCACGTGGCCGCATGATCTAAGCAAGCTCGGCCACAACACGTCTTATGCATTTATGATTTTCAAACAATACTAATCGACCATGGTGCTATCAATCAAGAGCCACACGGCCCTGTGGATTTTCTAATGCAAAACAACCTAAGTTCATGTGATTCTATATGTTGGCCGATCTTGTTTTAAACAATTGTGAATGCAATATCATGTTCGAGTTTATGCAGAAACGATTGAAAAATATTCTTATGATCCCTAGGGTTTCAATCTTTAAAGTTCTATCAACTTATGTTTAAGGTTTCAAGGCCTTAAGTATTTGTATGTTCAGACAGATTGATTCAACCAATCTAAACAATCCTAAACCTCAAATCAAATCGGAAATCAAAATAAGCAAGATCAATTATGAAATCGGACACTAGGTTCTTTTAGGGTTTAGGGTTTTTGATTCCTTGATTAGGGTTTGTCAAATTCAGATTCAATCAATCAACATACAACCAGGTTCTAATTGGAATCAATTCATGTTTCTAGTTCTAAGGCTTGTCGATTTTAATCTCATGGTTTCTTTTAGGGTTTCATCAAGACATTGTTTCCATAATGATGGAATTAGTGTTCTTACTGTTCTAGGTTCTCAGATTGTGTTTATACCTTAGTTTCGTAGGGGATTTAGAACCGGACCACCTGAGAATGGGTGGAACTTCGAGCTGAGATGATCGGACGTCTGCTGCCTCCTATCGGGTCGCGGATGGAGTCGATCGCGGATGGAGTCGATCGCGGCTGGAGTTGTCTGGTCTGTGAGCTGATCGGGGATCGGATCGTCTCGGGTCGGTCGCGGGGTTCGGGTTTGATCGCGAGCTGGTTTGCGGTTCTTCTCTGTTTGGAACGTGATCTGAGAAGCTAGGATGGATCTTTTGGGTTCTTGATGAACAAGGGACAAGATTAGGTTTAGGGTTTTGGTTTTGGATCGCCGGCTTAGGCTTTTGGGTTTCTAGGTTTCGATTTTTGGTCTCAGGGTTCAGAGGCTATCGTGCTGATAACGTGTTGTGAACAATAGGGGAAATCGTGTTCTCTGTCTTATTATTTCTGAATCAAAGTGTTCCCTTGTATAGAGGATACAAGGAATAGATAAAAGGAAAGTATCCAAATCATAATCCTAAAAGGAAAAGGAAAACCTCCTAAAGATAAACATGAAAGATAAATGGAAACTTATCCTAAGTCTAGGTCGGCCACTCTCTTCTTCTTTGGGCCGCCGACTCTCTCTCTCTCTATGGGCCTCGGTCTTGGCCATTTGGTTCCTACCAATCCACATTGTTCATAACAATATGCATGAACTTGGCAGTTTTACACAAGCGTGAGACAAAAATGCATATCACACAAAGTACATATTATTTGTGCTATCACATCATATCTTTCATAGTTCTCTTCTATCTTGTATATTAAAACATAAGTTACAACCTTGATTCATGTGTGATTTTTTTTTTAAAATTGACCCTTAAAAAATTATGTATCATTTATTTCATATTAATATTTTCTAACTTACCTCTATAACTAACGCCTATAATATCGGTTCACTTAACAAACATATTTTGCCATCACTAATGAATCACACACTATAACTTGGGCTTACGATCATTGTATAATAGGCTTAGGATAATTTAATTTAAATTTATCGACTCATTGCTTTATAATTATGATCAACCTCTAGAACTTTAAACTCATCTATGACTAGATTTTAGTAGTCAAATGGAATGTTTATCTTTAATATATTATATTAAAATAGAAATCATAATTCTTTCATGTGTAATTTTTTTTTTTAATTTGGATCATCCTTTAGAAATTTTATTACATGTATTTTATTAAAACTAATAACACATAAAATCTTTGAACTACTTTAATCATAATATATTTTGATATCTTTTCATTTCAAATATAAAAATATATATATTCTTACAAATCTAACAAATTTGTTTGAAAAGATTTAAACAAGATCTTAATTTTAAAAAATAATATGTAAATATTTTCACTAGTTTTTTAATTAGTTTTGAAATATTTTTATACAATAATATATTCAGTTATCGTTTATAAAAATTATTCTATTTTTATCAATTATATAATAATAATCAATCGCATTAAAAGAAAATTATTATATTGAGCTAAATATAGTAAAATTATATTAATTAATATATTTATATAGAATTTATTTTTGTAATCATAAATATTTATTTTAAAATATATAATATATTGGTGAGACGGGTTAACATTAGCAAACTATATAATACATGTATAAAAATTAATAAGTATTTCACTAAAGCTAATATAATCAATCATGTTAAAATAAAATTATTATATTGAACTTAAAATGATAAATTAATATTAAAATGATTAATTTATAAATTTTAATTTTCATAAATATAGAATATTTATGTTAAAAATATACTACGATAACATAACGACTTAACACTAGCAAACTATATAATACATGTATAAAATTAAGATTTTTCTATATACAATAATATTATCTAAAATTAATAAAAGTAAAATATATTGCTAAAAAGAAATCCAGCTTTGAAAGGTGGACCAAAATTTAGCATAAATTAAAATACAAAATAATTTTCAAATATGTTGTTTCATGCGTATAGTAATTTGTTTAAGAACTAAATGCAAATACAATAAGATAAATATATAATAAGAAACAATAAATACATACGACGGTTTTAAAAAATTGATTAACTACAACATATAAACTATAAAATTATTTAATATTGTATCTGAAATAGTTATATAAACATTTAAATATGTGATTAACTTTTAAAAAATATATACTACTAATGATCTAAAATAAACTAAAAACAAACACTCGCGTGGTTGCGCGGATCGAGATCTAATTCTTTAGTTATATGTGATATTGATCTTTCCTAAACAATCAATATTTATTAACACATAAAATAGCACACATCTTTATCCAATAAAGACAAATATATGGTTTAGAAATCGATCGCTGATACCGTAATCAAATTAGGGTTCTTCTTAACGTGCCAAACACATCGATTTCAAACCATCAAATTTCTCTAGATATTAATCTATACCAAATTATAAATTAAACAAGATCTGATTTCAATATTAAACACATAGGCTCTGATACCACTGTAGGAATTCATACCGGTTTATAACTATTTATAAATCAACCTATAAATTTATATGCCTAGAATCTCATGTCAATACTGAAATAAACTTAGATCTTAGAGTTTCGAATATACCTGGTTATTCTGTAGCGGAAGGATGAATAAACCAAGTCGAGATTTTTAGCACTCCAAACGTCGTGCCTCTACTGGTATCCACATGCACACAAACTGGATCGATACGGGATGCTAATGCCGTTGAGATCAAATCTCAAAAGTCCAATGAACTATTCGTTGGTACTAGGGTTTATGAATGAAAAGCGCCTGAAAAGTTAATTAACTTCATCTTATAACATGCATATATATAGGAGGGGGGGGAAACGTTGAC
The DNA here is from genome assembly GCF_000695525.1 of Brassica oleracea var. oleracea. NCBI lineage: Eukaryota > Viridiplantae > Streptophyta > Magnoliopsida > Brassicales > Brassicaceae > Brassica > Brassica oleracea. The sequence goes on from NC_027751.1 coordinate 6,122,001, forward strand.
CTACACTAGGATCTAATAATTGGGCTGGGCCAATTAATTAGTTTCCTCCCATCGTAACCCATTATATATATATATATATATATGTACTTATAAGATTCCATATATCATATGATTATTTATAAATCCAACATTGATTTTAATCTAAACTAAAACCAACTGATCCAATTTGCTTAGGTGTGTGATTTTGTAGGATCATATAATATTAGTAATGAATTCTAAATTCATAGATTATAAACGGCTTCTAACAAAACATTATAATCACCTAATATTATACGATTGTCAACCTCGATACTACAAATTTAACAAGAGTAAGTACAAATGATTTTAGGACATTCCCAACACTCAAGGGAGAGATGGGTGCAACCGTGCAAGTCTAATTTAGATATATTCGAGCTATATGTCTTATTCGAGATGCATACGTAGCAAGTAACGTGCCTATCAAAGCTGGAACTATGGGAAGCTTAAAACGAACTAAAGGAAAATGTTATTTTATTTGCCATTAACATCCTAGTTCATTATGACATCAGGTCTGTTCTTTTCATAGTCGCCGGGAGCAGCAGTAGCGGCAAAAATATATATATATAACTCTTCGACGGAGACAAGATGAGCGATCTTGAAAGAAAATTTAATTATCGTGGCTTGCCGCAGCGACTGTAAATGTGGATGCGGCTGCCGCTGTTAATTCCAGTGTCCTAAAACATGTATAATCTGCGTCTAGGGGTGGACACTTCGGTTATTTTCTCGGTTCAGTTCGAGTTCGGTTCCGTTTCGTTAGTTCGGTTCTAGTATTTTTCCAACTGAAATAAATCTTAGTTAGTTTGGTTTGGTTCGGTTCGGTTTGTGTTCGGTTTGATTTGCATTTGGTTCGATGCGGTTTGTTTTTTTGGATCAATTTAATTAAGTTCTTCTTAGTTTAATTTTTTGTAAGAGAAATTATGTTTTAAAACATAAATTATGTAAACATTAACTATGTGAACTAAATTTAATATAAAACTGAAACAAAAACCTTTAAGAAAATCACAAAAAGTATATAAAAATTAAAATAAATGAAAGTTAACTAAAAAAAGAAAACCAAAATCATTAGTATTGTCTCTTATATCATTATTAAAAAAAGTATGCAATGAATCATCTTCCATGTGATGCTGTGGAGAAGAAATTTTATTTTTAATAAAATTTGCTTTAGTTTTAGGTTTAAAGTTAGATTTAACATCTGCGTTTACATATATAAGAATATAAAAATACAATTTTTCTATTTTTTTTAAATCAATTATTTTGATGATTACATATTTGGTTAGAAGAATATATGTTAATGAATGAAAAATGGAAAATACGTGGTTTGGTATTAGAATTTTAGTATATTGGTATTACTAATATTTTTAATTTAAATAATTATAAAAACATATCAGTTTTTCGGTTTGGTTCGGTTCGGTTTTAAATAAATTTTGGTTCGGTTTGAATCGATGTCGGTTCGGTTGGTTCGGTTTGACTCGGTTTGGTTCGGTTTCTCTGCCTACCCTTACCTGTGTCCAAAGTCTGGAAGATGCATGCTTTAAATTTCGACGCTGACACTAGTAGCCGTGACTGTGTCCCGAACAGTGCTATCATAGTTTGGAATCTTTGGATAGTTAGAAACAAAGGTAACTCGGTGATAATTCAAACCTTTTTTAGAGAATACAATTTATATTTCGCATTTGAAAGTAATACTATAAAAAGTTAAACTTTTTGGAAGAGGATGATTTACGCTATATCATGATACAACCGTCTAGTACTGTTCAATATGGTAAAGCCGAACCGTACCGAATCGACCCGAAATAGACAATATGGTTTAATTTTTGTATATACCATATAAACCAAATGGATGTGATTTTATAAAAACCGTAGGATTTGGATATGGTTTGGTTTATAACCGATTAAACCGAATAAATCGAACAAAACCGATCTTAAGTAGAAACATGTAAATATGTATATATTTTATAACGAAGCATGAAAACCTATAAGTTATTTTTTTCGTTAATAACCACTACCATATTTTTAACAGTAATAAATAAGCCCTAATTTGTAAAACATTAGAACTATAATTAAATAACAATTCATCGCAACGAGGCTTTTTATTTTCTTAGTCTTCTTTTTTGATCTTTTTACTTTATTTTAGCATTGATTAATATGAAATAAAGATTATAAATTTTATGGACAACAATTAATGAAAATTCTTTCCAACTTTTTTCTTATCTATAAACGAACAGAGTTTCGTGTTCAATCTAAGAAACATGACTCTGATAGAAAAAATTTTCATTCGTGCTTCATGCTTCTGTTTTGTTTTTTATTTTTATTTTCAAAATTTCGAGCTTTGATTTTAATTCTATATTTGATTATTTTATTAGATGGTAAAAGCGTTTTTTTTTGTTCTTTTATTTAAACATTTAATATTTTTTAATTAATGTTGCGTTGACAACATGACTCTAAATTCATATAATATGATGGCAAACTAAATAATTATGTTTTTTGGTATAAAACCGAATAAATAAAAAACCGACGGTATATAAACCGAACCGAACCAAAGTAAATATGGATTTCGAATGATAGTTGTATTTTACTAACCGAAATACCGAAATACCGAAAAAACCGAACCCGAACCGAACCGATATCCGGATTGAACACCCGTCTAATCCAAAATCTACGTACGGAGACATACATATTTCGGCTCCAAACTTCAGAGTTAAATAAAGATTGATATTTTTATATAATACATAATAACTTTCAGACAAGCAATAACAATGAATACTATATCTCGATCCGCGCAACCGCGCGTTTTTTTTTCATTTATTTTTATATAAACATTTTGTTTTCAATTCTAAATTAGTATATATTATAATATATATGTCTCTATCAATTTTTAAAACATAATAAGTTTACGGTATATTTTTTCATTGAATAGATTGTTCCAAACTTTCACATGTATTTGTATTTTCTTCTATATATATATTTTTGGATTATTATTTCATTATTAAAATCGTAACTATATATATAAATATTAGTAAAATATTGCTTTATTGTCATATTCAAAAATATTGTAACATTTCACAAATTTAGAAAGTTTTTAAAAAATTAAACTTTTCGCTTCATAGGTTTATATTATCGAGTAAACAATTAAACATTTAGTTTTTGTTTAATTTTTAAAATAAACTATATAGTTTAAAATTTTTTTTCATTGGTTTAACGTAGTAAAAATTAATCATTGTTAGATAATATGATTTTTGTTATTTAAAAAAAATCTTTATAATTTTAAAAGTTTACATTGACAAATATTTAAATATTTAACATATGGAGGTATAATATCACAACATTAAATTATATCTATTTAATTTATACTATCTATAAATCCAATGAATCATCTATTGTTTAAATCCAATTATTGATAGCCCAATAAAAGTTTCTGATAAGCCCAAAATTTAAAATATAAGATTAGAGATTAAATGTAACATGACTTTCTATGAATAGCTCCATTAGGTTTATTTTTTTAAAAAATCACACATGAATCATGGCGTGACTTCTGTTTTAATATATAAGATTATGCTTTCTTTTTTTTGTCACAATACTTATATTTATTTTGTTTTTGTTTTTGTTTTTTGCAACTGACTTATTTTACGCCTACTGCAACTAATCTTTATTTTGAAAAAAACTATTATAAATCTTTATAGTAATTTGGTTGAGTTTTTTATTTTGACTTTTTCATTTCAGCTATTCTGATAAGGTATTATTTTTATAAGTTAAATTCATTTGAATACTTTTTAAAATGGTTTATAATCAAAGTTACAATGCATTTTGTTTTGGACGAAAGCTAAATTTTGTTAATTTTCACCAATTTTTAAGTAGAAAAGTATTTATACCTGAACATAGAGACTAAATGCAATTCAATATAATGCCTTTGGGTTGGTACATGATATGCAGGCACATCAATGTCCCATGTGGTATCGCTTAGTTTATGTCTTGAGCGTACTAATAGAACGGGAAATAATAAATACATATCCGGACGACGTAGTCCAAGTGGCAGGACGGGCCTGTGGTGGCAACCACCATCCGGGTTCAATTCCCTCTCCATGCAGAAACTACCCTGTCTCTTCTGGACACCAAAGCGGTACTGGATTCGATCCAGCCCAGGTAAAGCCCTCCCAGATAAAGTGGACCACTGCCTGACCGGGCCCAGGGGAATGATCCGCGAAGCGGGAAACCCCTGAATTATCAAAAAAAAAATAATAATAATAATAAATACATGAGTTTGCAAATCTATTCTTTTCCTAGACGTTTTAAGAAAACTTTTATTAGGTTTCCATCATCATCACAAAACATCTTATATTAGAGATGCAATAGCAAAATAAAACACATCTGATGCTATTTAAAACAACATTTATATTTAGAACTAGGGTCGGCCCGCCCTACGGGCGGAATATAATTTACTTGTAATCAAGATTATTATTTTTTATACGATTTGTGGTTTGTGTTTTAATTTTACATTTGCAAGAGATATATATGAGATATACTATTTTTTTTTAAATTTAAAATCAACCAAAAAACTAATTTTTACTATTAGCATAATCTCTCTCTCTCTCAACGCTACGGACGTGTTAGTAACCAAAAATACATAAATATATCAGTTAAAGAGTATTTCAAAATGTTTAGCTTACTTAAAATTTAAGGTGATATTAACTTTTATTGTGTATGTTTTGTTATTCTTGTTAAAGATCATGATCATCTTAATATTAAAATGTTCATGAATACATAATAGTTTTACAAATTTTCTTTGTTTATTATACTGTAATTATGATAATTTTGATAATAAGTAAAATAATTTTTAATACAAAAATTTTAGATTATATTTTTCTTATGAATATTTTTAAAATTTATATCATTGATATTATATTATTAATTATGTGCTAAAATATTATTTTAGGTTGATATCCAATGAAACATTATTATATATATATATATATATCAAATGTGTCAACGTTGTGATTTTTTTTATTAGGTTAGTATGTGTCATTTGTCGAGAAGAGAGTACATATGTTATGGGAAGTTAGTGTTCTAAATAAGACATAAGTTAGTGTTTGAACAAAACTACAACGCTTCAATTTCATGTAAGAACATGTTTAGTATTCCACACTCAGCTCATTCGTCCACCGTCTTCATTTTATTGTGATATATGCAGACTCAAACTTGGAAGTATAATAAGAAAAATGCATTCTATGTATATATCAAAACTTAGCCAATTTTGGAGACACAGAAGCAGCCAAGTTAAATAGAATTCACAATCCAGTAGTCGGTATGGGAAAGATGTAATTGAAATATACTCACAAATCACAACCATGCATACTCACACATGATTATATATCCATAAGTGTCTGCACTAACTGTTGTATCCTTGAGATCAGGGCCAACAACCTTTTGGGAAACCACAGTAATGAAAAATCAACACCAAAATGTTGGAAATTATTATGAGCTAAAGATAAGTAGATCTTTTAAAAAAAAA
>NC_027751.1:6127660-6129786 GCF_000695525.1 Brassica oleracea var. oleracea
TTTTTCATCACCTTTTTGTGTTGTTTATTAAGAGAAATGAACTGATGATTTTCTTGGAAGAAAACCTTCATATTTATAATGGAGGATTAACACAAATGAATGAATGAGGAGATTCATTGAATGCCAGATCGTGTGAGAAGTAGAGAGTAGGTATTAATGTGAATGTTAATGAAGATGTATGAACCAAGTTAATTTCTGTAACAGTTCCAGAATAAAGAAGTCTATTCGGCTTCCGACTGACATTGATCGGAATCGTTCGTCACCGGTGAAACCGTTGGATTTCTATTGACAGTTGACTGAACGAAAATTGTTGCTCGACGGCCACTTTCCCTAAGTTTCGTATACCGTTTTTTTAGAGAATATGTATTTGGAACGTAGTAAACACATAAAACCCATTAAATTCAAGAATTAATGAAACATTAACTTTTGATTGACCGTGACACGTGTCGGTTTCTCAAGACTCGAATTAGTGACGTGTCCGCCTACGTGGACAGCCTATGAATGAAGGAAACTCTTCTTTATATATATAGATAGATGATGATCTAATTCTGTTAGTTCCTTAATGTATTGCAATGTGATATTAACTTATTTTACCAATTAATATGCGAACATTTTGAAGAATAGGCCGTAAAAGAAACCGGTGGGCTGATATGTATAATTTGGGGAAATTTGTATGCTAAACTTACATACCTAATATTGAACTTTATATAGTCATGTGAATGAAGATTAACGATGTTTAAATTCTCGGAATGGTTTTTGACTTAATTTCTCATTACACAAAAATGCCAAACATAGACCAGAGACATGAAAATGACATATAGAATATAGAATCACACAATCGTTATCAATAAGAAGTCCTCTTATTCAATCACTCAAGTTCTCAAATCACAATATCAAATCACTCATAAGCTATGTCATATCTTGACATCTTCTTGTATAGGAATCAAAGTTTTCTAAACACAATAGGTTTAACATAAAACAATATTTCATAATCCTTATAGATTTCCATAACTCACTAGGATTAGGTAGCTTCAATCTCAAGTTACTTCAAGCTTACTCTAACATTCACCCCCTTAAACTTGAGCTTATCTTCTCCTACATCTTCGACACCAATCAAACTTCTCATCTCTTTAAACTTGTTCCTTCCAAGTGACTTGGTTAGTATATCAGCTCGCTGCTCGCTACCGGGTACATGCTCCACCTCAACTTGTTCTTTCTCAACGCACTCTCTAATGAAGTGAAATATTCTATGTATATGTTTGCTGCGTCCGTGGAAGACTGGATTCTTAGTAAGTGCAATAGCCGACTTGTTATCAACCTTAATAGTCACCCGTTTGCTTTCCTTTCCAAAGGTTTCGCTCAAGAGTTCTTGAAGCCAAATTGCTTCCTTTGCTGCTTCAGTTGCTGCCATAAACTCAGCCTCACAAGATGATTAAGCCACTATCTCTTGTTCAGTCGAGCACCAAGTGATAGGACTTTCTCCCAGATAAAATATATGACCAGTTGTGCTCTTTCCATCATCCAAGTCTACATTATGGGAACTGTCGCTAAACCCAACAACTTCACTTCTTTGGTGCGTGTGAAACGAAGACCAAGAGAACATGTTCCCCTTAAGTATCTCAGAACTTGTTTTAAGGCTGCACCATGTGATTCTTTTGGCTCTTGCATATATCTACTTAGCACCCAAACAAAGAATGATGGATCAGGGAGAGTGTGAAGTAGATACCTGAGACAGCCAACGCTCCTGCCAAACTCCTTCTCGTCAATGTTTGCTTCAGTAGGCGATTTTGAGAACTTCGCATTCTTCTCCATAGGCACATGAGTTGCATTGCAAAAATTCATGCCAGTCTCTATAAGTATCCTTTGCGCATATCGATCTTGTTTAAGTATAATGCCTCCTTCGTATTGATGAACCTCAATGTGGGAACCGGAATTCACACCGTCGAGATTTGTTAATCGGAGGAAAGCCAAGCTAACCTAGCCTTCCCTGAAGGTCCCGGTTATCTGTTGGGCCACGCACAACACAATCAATATGAAAGAATCGAAAGTAATAAATCGTAAAAGAGCGAAAAGGGAACAAAGAGGTCTTATTTCCGAATTTGTGTTTGATGTAAGATCCTAGGCCA
>NC_027751.1:6129809-6135900 GCF_000695525.1 Brassica oleracea var. oleracea
GTTCGCTAGTCTAGCCACCTAAGTTCTAACCTAGTCGAGCCGCAGCTCGGTAGTAAAAACGGAAAAATGCCTAAATTTCTCTAAGCATTAAGTTTGCTTTGAGAAAGCTCTCCCTTGCTCCTCGCCTGAAGCCCTCCTTATATACTCTCTCTAGGTCGGTTTGCACCTTTTCCTGGGACGGATTCGTAGCGAGATGGGCTTTTCCATTTTTCGTCACCCTTCATGATTATTTTCGGAAACTTGACATTTATCTTTTCCTGCGAATAAAGAATAGACCGTCATATCAGCCTTAGGCTCAATCCTGTTCTAAAATCGTAAGTGGGCCGTTTAGCCGCGGTTCAGGCCCTTTTTGGGACGTTTTGGAACTTAGACGAGGATGCACGGCTTCGGGATTGTGTTACGGGAACTTAGACGAGGATGTACGGCTTCGGGACAGGAGGTCGGTGACCTCGGTGCGGGTCGTCCTCGCCCATGGGCGAGGCGACCTCGGTGCGGGTCGTCCTCGCCCATGGGCGAGGTGACCTCGGTGCTGGCATCCTCGCCCATGGGCGAGGTGACCTCAGGGTGGGTCATCCTTGCCCATGGGCGAGGTGACCTAGGTGACCTCGGTGCGGGTCGTCCTCTCCCATAGGCGAGGTGATCTCGGTGTGGGTCGTCCTCGCCCATGGGCAAGGTGACCCGTGTTGTGACGGTCGTCGCCCTAGGGCGAGGTGGTCGGTCCTTGCTTATGATGGAGATTTCATCCAGACTGATCCTCTTCTCAACGTTCCTCGGTTCGCATCCGCGAAAAACTGTCTTTTATTTGATTTAACCGTTTTCCGGGAATGTCTAATTTTCAAGGATCGATCGAAAGTTGGTTTTCCGGGAACTTTCATGTACTGATTCCGTCGTGACCGGTTTTGACTCCAACACTCAATGCCCAAGTAGTATGTTAACCTTCCAAGATCACTCATCTCAAATTTGGTTGCCATCTCTTGTTAGAACTCCTCTATCAACTTAAATGATGAACTGGTGACAAGCAAATCATCTACATATACCACCACGATCAGGAGCTCTCTGTTTACTTCCTTTCGATAAAGCGAAGGTTCCTTCGTACACCTCTCAAAGCTTAGTCCACGCAAGATCTGGTTAAGCTTGATGCTCCATGCCCGCGGTGCTTGACGTAAGCCGTAGAGAGCTTTCTTGAGCTTATACACTTTGGTTTCTTTTCCTTCAGCTTCTGTGAAGAGAACGTAATCATCAAGGTACGATGGCTTTGTGGAGACACGAGATGATCTCTTGTCTGTGGGTGAGAGCTCTCTTCTTCTTCTTCGTCATCGGTTTCATCATCTTCATCTTCCACAAACGCAGGATCATTCGCGGTATCATCAACTTCTGATGTAGTATCACCTGAACCATTACTCAACCTATTGACATAGACCGTGAATTCTTCGGAGTCATTACTTATCGCCTGTGTTGTATGATTCCAGTTCCACTCCTTCTCCTCTTCGAATATAACATCACGACTTACCACAACTCGCTTGGTTGAAGGATCCAGCAAGCGATAGGCTTTTGATCCCGGTTCTGTTCCTAGATGAACAAGTACTCTGCTTCTGTCATCGAATTTCTTTCGTCCTGCAGCCTCGGTTCTTCCATAGCACACGCAACCAAATACTTTTAGGTGAGATAGGTTCGGCTTTCTGGTTCTCAGCGCCTCGTATGGCGTCTTTCCCTCAAGAGACCTCGTTGCTACTCGATTTATTAAGTATGTCGCATGTCGCATGTCTTATTGCTTCTCCCCAAAGTGGATTCGGCATGTTCATGTGTTTTAACAGGCTTCTTGTCATCTCCAAGAGTGTACGATTGCGTCTCTCAACGACACCATTCTGCTGCGGTGAGTAGGGAGCCGTCAAGTGTCTCTTAATGTCATTCTTATCACAATAAGCTTGAAACTCATGTGAGGTAAACTCGCCTCCCCTGTCTGTCCGAAAGGTCTTTATCTCAGATTGTGTTTCTTGTAAAGAAATTTCTTTGAATCGTTTGAACTTGTCAAAAGCTTCGCTCTTCTCTCCTAACAATATGGTCCACATGTATCTTGAGTGATCGTCAACAAGTACGAATATGTACCTCTTTTGTGCTGGTGTTGCCGGTGTGATAGGCCCGCATAGATCACCATGGACTAGCTCAAGTAAGTTGTTGGCTCGATACAATGTTGCTTGTGGGAATGATCTTCTGGTTTGCTTCCCACGCAAGCAAGACACACAAGTTTCTTTTCTTACTTTGACTTTGGAGACACTAATGACCATCTCCTTATTAACCATCATCTTGTATAACCGATTCTTGGATCTCTTTGTTTAAACCATTAACGATCCAATGCGATCATATAGCGTTAGTGTATCATTCTTCATTAGCACCTCACAACCTGCCTCAGTAGCCTGATCCAAGCTCACGATATTGCTTCTGAGTCCGGGTATGTAGTAGACATCGTTTAGCATCTTCTTCTTGCCATCTTTAAGAACAAACCTAACTGTGCATTTTCCCTTTATATCACTCATATGATTGCTTGCCTCGTTGTCGAGATACCACATGTCTTTTGTATCAGATTCAGCTTCAAAGGTTTTAGGGTTTACTTTCTTTTCGTTGAGAAAAACAACCTCGTGCATCATCAACTCATCCGCTTCTTGAGTGTCTTCATCCTTCTTTTCGGCGGTCTCTTGAAGCTTTAACACTTTATCTGGACAATCACTCGCATTGTATCCTTGTTTATCACATTGAAAGCATGTGATGTGCGAGAGATCTTGACTTCGTCCTTGTTTGTATGCATCTTGTTGGCTTTGGAACGATCCAGAGCGCCCACGGCCTCTACCTCTCCAGTTCCCGCGACCACCTCGTCCTCTTCCTTTGCCATTACTCTCGTCAAAACTGTCTTGTCCAGAGTCCGTATACATCAACTTCTCTTGATCCTCGGGTGTATCTTCCTCTTCTTCAGCAATTCTTTCTTCATAAGCTTTCAACCTTTCGACGATATCTTCGAAACTTGTTGTGTTAAGATCCAATACTTGCTCTAAAGAGGCGACAATATGGATATATTTCTTCCTCAGCAAGCTTTTAAGGAACTTCTTAACTATCTTCAGTTCTTCAATGATTTCTCCCAATGATGTAGATTTTGATGATATCTCGGATATTTTCCCCACAAAAGTATCAATTGTGTCTCCGTCTTTCGTCTTGAGACGATCAAATTCTGCCATCAATGTTTGTAACCTAGCTTCTCGTACTTTCTCTGCTTCGACATGGCGAGCCTTGATAGCGTCCCATACAGCTTTTGTTGTATCTAGGTCTCCTACTTGCAAGGTTAGCGCCTCTGGTATAGATTGAAACAAGAGTGCGATAGCTAAGTCATTCTTCTCCTCGGATTTGCTCCCAGGTTCGATAACTTCCCAGACTTTGTTAACCTTTAATGCGATCTTCATCCTCATAGCCCATACGGTGTAGTTTGTAGAAGTTAACATTGGAAACTTGATGGACGAAGATCTTCCATCTCTGTGACCTAACTCATGTTCGATTGCACATGATTGTTTGTTAAGGATCTCTGGCTCTGATACCAAATATAAAATCACACAATCGATATTAATAAAAAGTTCTTCTCTTATTCAATCACTCAAGTTCTCAAATCACAATATCAAATCACTCATAAACTCATATGCTATGTCACATCTTGACATCTTCTTATATAGGAATCAAAGTTTCCTAAACAGGTTTAACATAAAACAATGAGTGTGATTGGTTAATTTTGAAGCAACTTAGAATAATTAAATTGGAGTAAATAGGTGGAAAGTTGTTGGAGTAACAAATATAAAATAAAATAAAAATTAAACAGAATTTGTTTTCCACTTCAAAAACAATGAGGGAAAAAAAGTGACTTATATATCTTTTGCTAAATAATAATGGGAGTAAATGAAATAAAAGTCATTTTCACCTGATTGGTTGAATATATGTTAAACTGAGAGAAAAAAAAATTATCGCCAACATATTCTCCCTCAAAGTGCTTTTCAATCATACCCAATATTTCATAATCCTTATAGATTTTCATAACTCACTAGGATTAGGTAGTTTCAATCTCAAGTTACTTCAACTTTACTCCAGCATATAAAAGACCTTTCTCGCTCTTCGCCTCTGGAAATGCAAATGAACGTATGATTGGAGAAATGAGATAAACCAAAAAAAGTGTTTTATTTAGCAAACCAGAAACCAAAACATGTGCTAGAATGGAAACTGTCTCTCTTTGAAAAAAAAAAAAAAAACTGTGTTTTATGTTCTGACATGTCACATCGTCAATGAAAGCAAATGTAAAACAAATGCATATATTAACTATTAACAAATTAAAAATTGTTCATCTACTATATTTTAAAAGAACGAACGAGCAAACTCTATCTTTTCCATTCTAGCCATCTTTAGATTTTATCCCACAAAATTTTGTGGTTAAGATTTTCCTTAATCTCGTGAGAAAATTTGTAGTTACTTATTAAGCTTTGTAAGTTTTTATAAACTTTGATGACAGGTGTTTATAAATCTGTCGTACATCTTTCTGAGTTTTTTTTTTTTCAAAAAACAGTATTATTAAAACTTACAAATTTTCTTTTAAAAATTTCAAAGGTTCATACAAAATATCAAAAATTAAACAATTATTTTAACAGAAATCAGATAATACTATATATTTTTGTTTACTTTTTGAGAAAAATAATACTATTTTTGTTAAAGCAGAAAGTATTTTTTTTAACACATCATTCATAAATCACGGGAAAGTATTCTTTCTTTTATTTTGATCAAGCATATATTAATCATCAGCAACAAAAAAAAAAGTAAAGAAAAGAAAAGTAAAATTTGTATTTTGCAAGGACGCCATCCTACATTATCTCAGTTAACAGTTGATATAGTTTTTTTTTTGGTAAAAACAGTTGATATAGTACTGATAATATACCCTATATTTTAATAAATCTTAATATATAAATATATATATATATATATCTTTATATATTATAGTTTTACTTCATTAAAATTTAGTGCTTGCTAGTGTTTATAATATTTTTACAAATAATATATCTGTTTTTTTGGATAAAGCAAGACAAAAATAAAACTTTTAAAAAATTGTGTAGTTTCAAAACGTCATAAATTTTGCACCAAATGAAGGACTTGCTATAACGAATTTGCCATATTACAAATTCTTAATTAAATTATAAAAAAACATTCAAAATGAATCTTCATAAATTAGAGAATAACAAAAATATAGAAAAACAAAAGTTTCACAATTAAAAAGCAATGTGTACCTAAGACATTAAACTACTTCTAATCGTTTGTAAAAATTTCAATGTTTGATCAATAAATTTCAAATTTCATCAAAAAAAAAAGCAATGTGTAGCTAATTTGTATTTAAAAAGTGAAAGTTCATTCTAGATCTAAGGTTACTCTAGGCTAAGAAAAAAAAACTGTTAATCAAGTAGACATATTAATAGTTACGCTACTTATTGTAGAAAAAAATAAAAGTTTATTCAATTGAAATTGAAGTGATTTGTAGTATTATAATACAAAATTTGTTGTGAATGAAGAGGAAAACTTGTGTGTATTATTAGGTCGACCAACTGGTCTTTATATACATATGGTAATGACGGTCTAAGTACTGGATCGACATGAGATCGTACTTATCCTTAACTAGATAATGACTAGCAATACGTAAGATAAACACCAACTATAATGTAGATAAACACAAGAGTAGATAGGCACCAGTATGATCTTGCGGATGGGCTTGGCCCGTCTTGCTACACGGGCTGATAAATGGGTCGATCACTAAATGGTTTATAACACTCCCCCTTGATCGACACATCCGGTCAAGGTTCATTCATGCTTTGGATGTTGCCTCATTAAAACCTCTCTTGACATACCTAAAACCCAATGTGGTAAAAGGGAAAACAAGACAGGAAAAAGAGTACAACACATGAACTCCCCCTGATGAATGCATCACTGTAGTAGACGCATTCCCATCTGGTATCCGATCTTCTTGAATGTTGAAGTTGCCTATGACTTGGTGAAGATGATCAGCTGGATTCTCCTTGAATGA
>NC_027751.1:6136067-6136340 GCF_000695525.1 Brassica oleracea var. oleracea
GCTGCCATGGTCTGCTTCATGGACCGCCAGGATATAGCTGTCCCACCGTGTGTAAAAACATAACCAGTCTGAGATCTAGCATAATGTGGATCAGAGAGATTACCTGCATCAGCAAAACCAACTAAATCTTCCTTAGATTTGTTAGCAAACATAAGACCCAAGTCTTTCGTTCCTTGTAGGTAACAAAGTATATGTTTAATCCCGTTCCAGTGCCTTTGGGTCGGACAGGAGCTGAACCTAGAAAGTAAGTTCACAGCAAAGCTGATGTCTGGT
>NC_027751.1:6140467-6158510 GCF_000695525.1 Brassica oleracea var. oleracea
CTTTTGTGATGAGTTGAACGGTCTGTGAGGAGAGAGAGCTGCTGCTGGTTGCTGACAGAGAGAAAAGGAGGCGACTGGAAGAGCTTTAGGAGTCGCCGGAAAATAGCAAGAGATCGTTTGGTTTCTGATTTATGGGTGGTGGATTTTTGGAAGGGTTTAGAGACAAGGTCGTGCTGATAACGTGTTGTGAATGAAGAGGGGAACTTGTGTGTATTATTAGGTCGACCAACTGGTCTTTATATACATATGGTAATGACGGTCTAAGTACTGGATCGACATGAGATCGTACTTATCCTTAACTAGATAATGACTAGCAATACGTAAGATAAACACCAACTATAATGTAGATAAACACAAGAGTAGATAGGCGCTAGTATGATCTTTCGGATGGGCTTGGTCCGTCTTGCTACACGGGCTGATAAATGGGTCGATGGTTTATAACAAAATTACAGTTATTTGAATACAATTGTAAGTTTGTAACGTTCTAATTGTCAACAACTAATATTTCTCACGCGCTCATTCGTTTGTGATATGATAATTTTTTTGGAAGTTCCAAAGATTTATGTACCAACCCTAAAACTTCACATGACGTTTCCTTAATTTTTTTTATCTTATTCACACGATATCAAAAATCATTTCGTGATAAAACTTTAGAAAATGCACTTATTTTTTTCATTCACTTATCTATAAATAATTTAATAGTTAAACATGTTTGAATTTAGGTAGTAAAAAAATTAGTGACCTATCGAAAAATGGTTCATAATACAAAACATACAAAAATTATCATAGAATAATTGCATGTTCAGCAAACAAATATTTCAAACTTCTAAAAAATTAAAAAATCCCAAGTCGCATAGAATAGATTGGTTTTATACTTTTCCTCTTTTAATTTACTTAAGCTTTGAATAGTGATTAAAAAAACAAAGAAAAATATTTAATTTTTTATCTTTCTTAAAAAAAAGTTCACCATACTAAAAAAAGTTCGCCATTCACAAGAATTAGTTTTACACTTTTACTTTACCAATCATATCCTACTAGGTGTTTTCCTGCACCATGTGCAGTGATAAAATTTTTAAAAGTTAAATTATATTTAAAATGAAATTTATTAATATTATATATTTTATTATTTTTGACTAATATTTAATATAAAGTTGATTATTTAAGCATAAAATTAAAAATTACATTTAATAATATGTATGTAATATATTTAAAATCTGAATCTTAGATAAATTTTTTATCTATTTATTTCGGTTAAATGTATCAAATCAACTTCATTCCAAAAAAAATGTATTAAATCAACTTGTATAAAATTACTAAAAATCATATAAAAATTGTATAGTTATTAAAAATTATAACTAAACAATATTTATAAAATTTGTAGATATCTAAAAGAAACTAATGAAATTACGATTAATAATTTATTATTTTTTTTAAAAAGATGTAGAAAATTTTGAAAATATTAGTAATAAAAATTGTATAATTATAAAAATACAATTAAATAATGTATTTCGAAATTTATAATGCATATTTTAATATATTTATTTTAGTGATGATTTATGAATTATTACCATATTTTAAGAAGTTTAACAAAAATATAAATCAACATTAAAGGTAATGTATTAGTTATTGTCATATTCTATAAAGTGTACCAAAAATATATGTCAGTAATAAATGTTATTGTCCATATCATATTAACTATAAGTCATGTCATCAATCTTGTTAGCCATGTTATCATTTTTTTGTAAAAATGACTGTAGATAAGACATGTGGTAAAATCAATTCGTAAATATAGTCGAGGGGATAGAGAAGTTAATGTTCTAACGATAAAGCGGCAACGCGTGGGCCGCCTTCAACGACGTAAAGTTCTCCAAAGTTTTCGGCTAATCAATTAGATTGGTATCGGTCTGCACTCTTCAGTCTTCACCAACCTTAACCCCATTTCTCTTAATATCACACGTCACACTTAACTATTTATCCCTAATTAATCAATTTGTTATCCACTCTTGTGGTCCATATTTTCTTCAAACCACTTCCTCACGTATTCAGAAAATCAACTATTTAATTCTAGGGGTGAGCATTTTATCCATTAATTTGATTTTATTCGTTTGATCAAAATGAATCTGGTGTTTTAGTTAGGGGCAAAAGATAAAAATTGACAAAAAAAATAATTCTAATTCGGAGCATTTTTCATTTTTGTTCACCAAAAATAGAAAAAATTAAACATATTTATTATTAAACTGAATTACTTAAGGATAATTAGAAAACAGTACCATAATTAGAAAACTGCAGAGGGTATGTTCGTTACGTAAACCCTCCGTCCACCCCTAGGTTTCGATCCGAAAATGCGGATATCCGTAAATATTTGGAGCAAAAAAAAATATTAAAAATCAATATCCTTCAAAAGTAAAAAAAAAAATCAAAATTATTAATAAAACTCAGAATCGAATATCCGCTCCCCTCCGACTTTTATATAAACATATGTATGTCTACAATTAAATATATAGTTTTCAATGTATAATGTAATTATTATTTTAGCAAACAATTTATTTATAAAATTACTTATAAAAGTATAAATTAAGAAAGGAATATAAAATATTTGTAAAAACTATATTTTTCTAAAATTTTATGTCTTATAAAAATTTAATTAATTTGAAAATTTCATGGAACATTTAGTTTCACTAATATTTAATTTTAATTTAATATTATGTAAAATATATATTTTAAAATAATTTGGATTTTTTTTATTAATTTACTTTTAATGAATAAAATAAATGAGATATCCGTAAATACCCTGTAATTTTTCTTTGGATATCCGAAAAACGACCAGATATCCATATTTTTCGAATAAAAACATATCAAAAAGTTAAATATATGTAAAATACGAATCAAATTATAAATACTGAAAATTATGATGGTATTCGTGCCCACTCCTATTTAATTAACATCAGTTACACAAATATTTTTTTTATCTAATGTATATAGTTTTTTTTTCTTTTACCGTTGAAAAATCAAAACCAAAATTCTTTGGCATACTAACATCAAACCACCACAACAACAAAATCATGCCCATTCTCTCTTGCCTCTCTTTATATAAACAACACCCCTAAAAAGTATTCACGATCCATTCTCAACTTCTAAATCACCCTTTACTCTCTCTCTCTCTGTTCTCTTCTTTTTCTGCTCTCTCCAGCTTATTCCCTGATGGGGCCTCACGAGAAGCGGCGTCGTTTCGAGCCAATATCAAGTTACGAGATTAAGGACCGGTCGAACCAAACCGTTGCCGCTGATCTTGACGGGACCTTACTAATCTCTCGTAGTGCATTTCCTTATTATTTCCTCGTGGCCCTCGAAGCAGGGAGCTTACTCCGAGCCTTGATCTTACTCGCATCCGTACCGTTTGTTTACCTCACGTACCTCTCCATTTCGGAGACTCTAGCTATCAACGTTTTCATCTTTATCACCTTCGCGGGTCTCAAGATCCGAGACGTCGAGCTCGTGGTCCGTTCTGTACTTCCAAGGTTCTACGCCGAGGATGTGAGGCCAGACTCGTGGAGTATCTTCAACACGTTCGGGAAACGTTACATAGTAACAGCGAGTCCACGGATCATGGTCGAACCGTTCGTGAAGACATTCCTAGGTGTCGATAAAGTTCTTGGAACAGAACTCGAGGTTTCCAAATCCGGTCGGGCAACCGGTTTTGTCAGAAGACCCGGTGTTCTTGTCGGTCAACACAAACGCGATGCCGTTTTGAGAGAGTTCGGTGGAGTTGCGTCTAGTTTACCTGATTTGGGGCTTGGCGATAGTAAGACAGACCACGATTTCATGACAATTTGCAAGGTTATTCACGCCATCCTCTCTTCTTTGTATGATATGTCATTTTCATTTATTTTTATTACTATCTAACTCATTAAATACTATATTCACGACATTATGAGTATAATATGTCGTTGGACGTACGTGCAACTTTTTTGGTGTAGTAGTTATTGTGTTGTCCTGTGATGTTTATTGCTTAGTATTCTTCCTAATGCTTTTTGGCCAATCATATCATCTATATTTTAAATGTGTAGTAGCACTTGGTGGAGATAAAATTAGATAAATAACGGTAAACAAGTTATTTGTCAACAAATATATGTTATTTTTTTAGATAACATGTTCTTTTACGCTGACTAATAATAATATGTGAATGATTAGCGGGATAGTAAAAGCTATCTATTAGGATCAATCTATATCTTATGTTTTTATTTATAATTTTATATTAAAATTTTAAAGGTGGTGTAAGAAATAAATAAAAAATGATTACAGGATTCCGGTTCACTATACAATCTTCTATTTTGTAAGCTGTAAGAAAAAAATATGGTTAAAACTTTTTTGGGAAAACTGTTTTTTAGAGCAAAAAAATAGTAACTATGTCCCTTTAGACTAATCTATATTTTGTGTCATATTTTCCTATAATACCCTTTAATATTTATGAAAATAATTTTAATAAATAGTTTTACGAACAAAATTTTTTTGGAAAAATAGTAACATTTGTTAAAATATCTATATGAACTTAATGGTATATTTTCCAGTTATAAAAAAGTTAAAATTATAAATTTCAGATTATGTTCTAAAAAAAGTAGAAATGACATTCTACGAAGTAGAAAACGAAATCTATTTTTTTCATTGAATCTACAATGTTTAGAATACATGATCTACGTAAATAGGAGTATTCTACAAATATGTAGAATACACATTCCGCGCTTAACCTACCATTCTCAAATTCTTAGAAATCGAAATCTACACATTAATTTAATTCTAAAACATGTAGAAACCGACTTCTACAGATTTACTATAAATCTAAAACATGTAGAAATCAAATTCTAAACATTACTATAATTCTAAAAAACTGTAGAAACTGATTTCTACATATTAGTTGTATTCTACGGATAAGAAATCAGTTCCTAAAAATATGGAAACAAAATATTTGAGAATATTCACTTTTATATTTTTTAAAAAAATCGATTTTTTAAAAAAAAAAACGAAAAAGGAACAAAAAAAAGCGACAAATCGATTTGAGAATATTCACTTTCATCCCAGAGAAAAATATCCTATTTTTAGAAATTCAAATTCAAAGGGGTGCTACTGGTTGTTGTCGATGGAACATTCTTGAAGAGGCGTGTCCTATTTTTAGAAATTCAAATTCCTATTTTTAGAAATTCAAATATTTGAGAATATTTGAGAATATTCACTTTCATCCCAGAGAAAAATATCCTATTTTTAGAAATTCAAATTCAAAGGGGTGCTACTGGTTGTTGTCGATGGAACATTCTTGAAGAGGCGTGTCCTATTTTTAGAAATTCAAATTCCTATTTTTAGAAATTCAAATATTTGAGAATATTTGAGAATATTCACTTTCATCCCAGAGAAATCGAGTTTAAAGAGTTGAAATCATGCTTGGTCGGTTCAAATCAAGTGGGAATCAATCCAGATATAATCATACAAAACCAAAAAAATCGATTTGGGATTCTTTCCTCGGCACGGGATCGATCGATCTATTCTTACAGATCGGTCGATCTGTGTAAATCGACCTTCGCCGATCGAGTGAAATGGACCAGGTCGATCAATGTATATTTCACGTTTTTTTTTGTTCTGAATAATGATCGGGATCGATCGATCCACTATAACTTGTAAAGTGGGATCGATCGATCCCCCTTGTCGAACTCAATATATATCTTTTCTTAAAAACTACAATTTTAAGGGCATTACTGCCATTTTGAAAAAAATTAGTCTAATAGGACATAAAGTAGTATAATTTAGTCTAAAGGGACATAGTTACCATTTTTTTGCTCTAAAAAAACAGATTTCCCAACTTTTTTTTTGTTTTTGATGAAATTTTTACTTTTATAGCGGAGATATGTGCAACAATAACTTCTACATACTAAATCCTAAGTATCATCACCAATTAAATGTTTTTGGAAAATAAAAAGGTTTTTCTTTGTTGCAAATAAAAAGGCTGTAGTCATTACTTAGACCATGATTAATGGAGGGTGAGGTTCTTATATTCCGATAAGAATCCACCCTAAAAACCTCATTTAATCATGCTTTTATTAACTTTCTTAAAAAAAACAATTTTTTTTTTGAAACCTTTCAAGTGAATATGGAAACTGTGATAAAAATAATAACTTGGGTTCTTCATATACTAACCATCGTTTTTTGTTTTGTTTTTAATTGTCTTCATGTAAAAGCCTGATAATGTTTTGTTTTGTTATTCTTGACTCTCCTTTCATTTTGTAAACTGCTAATCAATTATCCTAATTAGTTATATAAATTAATACTAAATAATTACATAAATTACGTACCATGTAATCTGGATACATGTTTTCTAGCCACTAATAAATTTGATAGTACGCATGTCTCTCTCGTGACTACTTCGGTGTCGCATCTCCATCTCCTATATGATAGGAAAAAAATGAAAAGTGCATGCTACTAATTACTAAACAATCACGTACAAACCACAACTACTTTTGTGCTTCAATTAATATAACAAAATTTGTGATTACTGACTGCAGGAGGGTTACATGGTGCCACGTACAAAATGCGAACCATTACCAAGAAACAAACTCTTAAGCACTATAATATTCCACGAGGGCAGATTAGTCCAACGTCCAACGCCATTTGTTGCTCTGTTAACTCTCCTTTGGCTTCCCATCGGTTTTCTAGTCTCTCTTATCCGTGTCTACACGAATATTCCACTACCCGAGCGCATTGCACGTTATAACTACAAGCTCACAGGGATCAAACTAGTCGTCAACGGCCACCCTCCTCCGCCGCCTAAGCCTGGCCAACCAGGCCACCTATTGGTATGCAACCACCGGACTGTACTCGACCCTGTGGTGACAGCTGTCGTGCTCGGTCGGAAAATCAGCTGCGTAACCTACAGTATCAGTAAATTCTCTGAGTTAATCTCTCCAATCAAAACCGTTGCGTTGACTCGTCAGCGCGATAAAGACGCAACTAACATCAAGCGTCTCTTGGAGGAAGGCGATCTTGTGATATGTCCCGAGGGAACCACGTGCCGTGAGCCTTTCCTGCTTCGGTTTAGCGCCATGTTCGCCGAGCTCACGGACAGGATCGTCCCTGTGGCTATCAACACCAAACAAAGCATGTTTAATGGTACAACCACACGTGGCTACAAGCTTCTTGATCCTTACTTCGCGTTTATGAATCCCATTCCCACGTTCGAGATCACTTTCCTTAAGCAGCTGCCGGCCGAGCTGACATGTAAAGGAGGCAAGTCGCCGATAGAGGTGGCGAATTACATACAGAGGGTTTTGGCAGGAACCTTAGGGTTTGAGTGCACAAATTTCACAAGAAAGGATAAGTACGCAATGCTAGCTGGCACTGACGGTAGGGTTCCAATGAAGAAGGAGAAGATATAATTATTGATTGGATAAAAGAGAAGATGAAGAAATAATACAAAGATTTGAATATTTTTCTTTTGGCTGGTTAGCTATTACTACTTAAAAGGGAAAAGGATAAAGCTTGTTTCTTTTGTCTTCTATGATTCCAAGATATTTTCTTCGCATGTTTTTCTTTGTAATATTTCCAAGTTTTACTTTAGTACAATAAGGGTTTAAAAAAAAACAGTGCTTGGTCCATTTGCTTGGTCAGTTGGTTGTATACTTGTATATAATATTTGTTAATAGTGTGAACATTATTTTGTTATAAAAGTTACAGCGTACACAGGTTTTCTAACTATGACAGTATGTGACATTTCGTATATGAATGTAGTATAGCAAAAGTCATAACCGCTAAAGATCCAATGTACTGTCGTCATAACCACTGAAGATCAAATGTACCTTTGGATGTCATATCATAAGTCATAACAAGTAACGTTAAAATTAAATCTACTTTTATTTTTATATATATATTATTAGTAGCTAAGACCACCATTAACCCTGCCTGTTAAGTGGGTTCTTAAGAGGTGAGTTCCACAATTTTAATAAAAACCAGTTCTTCCTTTTCTGTAAGAGGCGATTTTTGTACTGTTCACAGACTCCACTGACACGTGGCGACCCGCAATAATCAGACAAAAAAAATAAAAATAAATAAGAACCTTTAGCGTTAATTATGGCTCTAATGTATCCGATCATTATCATATGTCCGGAATATACATCAATGCATTGAATTCACAAATTAACTACTCATATTAAAGCGACCAAAATAATTCATCTGTTTCACAAAAGAAGATTTGTATTGACTTTTGACAGATAAGAAAGTTGCTGCACCACATGGAAAAACACCATGAAAAGTCTTGTTAAAGCACTCTAATGGGGGTTTCTCAACATGAAATTCTAAAGTTACATATATATTTATGTATATATAAATATTAATATTTAATTATGAGTATCTATAAAATTTATATGTACATACATCTATATGTATTTTTAGAAACTTATGTTGAGAAACCCCAGTGAGGTTCCTCTTACACCTTTGAATGTGATTCTCGATTTTTAGTTTACTTTGAAGTTAAATAAAGAACATGCTACAGGATATATATATAGATGGAGTTTGGCAGTTGTAGTGTTCTATGGTGGACCAGTTATGACTTATGACTGTAACTCTTTTGTCTATGAGATCTTTGGCTGGTGACATATAACTTTGGTAACTATGAAAAATCCAGACCGGGTAGAAATCTAAGGATTAAAAATCATGATCATAATTGTTTTAGCAAGCCAGTCTTTAGAAATGTGGTTTATGTTTTGACTCTAATCAAAACTCTTATGCCAAATCACAAAACCGGAACTAATGTTTTACACCAGTTTGCTTTCAAATTTAGCGTCAAAACGTATTTGTGAATCTTCTTTCAAGTTTTGTTTAGATGTGTAGATTTATCAAGATCACTTTAACAACTTTTTTTTTATCATTGCTAACTTCTGGATAAAGAAAAGTAACAACATACCCCATTTTAATTACAGTTATGTCCATTTTCTAACTTTAGTTTCGGTTTCATGTTAAGTTTAAAACCAAGCCTAAACTGACAAATCTGTCGATTGTGTTCAATGAATTTATGTTGCCAGTATTCTAGTACATATCATTTACTTGACTGATATCTACCAAGTAGTAATCTATTTAGTCTACCAAGAAAACGCATATCAATTTAAATGACCAATCTAGTTAGGTGCAGATCACTAGCTAGTTTTGCTTATATCAAGTTGTATGTATGTGCAAGTACATCTAGTTAATCACGGGTTTCATATCCAATATACTAGCAGCATATTCTACTCTCAAGTCGCTATATCTATAAATGGAATAATGAATAGATAATAAAAAACTATGACCATTGTTGGGTCTACTATTGTCATATGATTATGACTCGACCATTAATTTCCATCACGAGGGTATCTACTTAGGCACCCTCTTAAATATTTGAACAACCATTGGGCGTCGATAACAACCTCTCCTTTCTGCGAATATTTACTCCCCAAATTTATACTGTATTTATTTGGAAGTTTTCAACCCAATTGGTTTCAACAAGTTTTCGATCTTGACTTTGATTTATTATCTTTTGATTTTATGGAACAATTTCTGATTCGCGGATGTAGTAGATAATTAAACGTTATAAGAAATAAAATTTGTTATTAAGGACGCCGAATTGATTTAATGGTTAACTAGATTAATTAGTAATTTAGTATATATTTTGGAAGTCACATATTTAAATCGCAATAGGAGAAATCTGGTTTTTGAAACGATATTACATGATTTAGATTTTATTATAGAGAAAGTATGGGCTGAGAGATCTACAATTTTTTAATCACGAAAAAGAAGTAAGATCAGTAGTGATTTCACATGCCGTTAAATTAAAATGTTCAACCCTATATGTGGATGATTTATTTCTTACTCTTAGTCAGTTAGACTAGAGATGCATACGAAAGTAATCATCTTTGCACTGAACTATATTCAACATGAGATCACGCTGAAAATTTTGGTAAGCTAGGCTTTCAACATTGGGTCAAATCTGGGCTTAAAGGCCCACTAAGAAAAAATATTTTGATCGACAAGACAAAATCATACACGAGGAAGTTAAGTTGAATCAGCGATTCAGCGTCGTTCTTTTTACCAGCGCTTCCGTGTTCATTCTCTTTCCTTCAATGGATGTTGATCTTTTCGTCGGAGACCACGAGAGAAGAGTCAACAGAGATTTTTCTACGTCAAGGCTCCAACTACTTCCTTGGTTTTTTATGTTTCTCGTGCATGCAAAGGAGATCATGCTTGAGGCACAGGTTTGAGTTCGAGTGATCCAATGATATCCAGATACTTAGGGTTCCATTGGTGAGAGACTGAGAAAGATGTCCTGTTCTTTCTCAAGAAAGAGTTGTAAACTTTGTTTTTTTTCCTTTTTATAATTATTTATTTATTTTTGTTTGGCCATCAAGTATGTATGTTTTGGTTATAGCTTGATATGAACTGGCAGATAAAACCTGTTCTACTACAATAATGTATCTTCAGATTTTTGAATTAAAAATAACATAATCAATAAAACCAGCCTTGAGGATAGTTATGACTCACTCTAGTTTAATCAGATGATAATAAACAATGTTTAAGCCCGTCTCCTAAAATTATAAAACAGATCAGCACGTCTTTGCCTCTCCATTAGCCTTCTGTTGAATGTCCTTCTGTTGTTAGTCATTGATTTTGTTTCCATGAGAAGTTAGCTGATGTAGTACTAATGGCGTCCTTTCTACGAGTTATTGGTAAGTTGAAATGACTTTTTTTTTTGTGATATTTGATAAAGGAGTAACACATTCAAACATTCACACAAGATTCTACATTGTTCATTTATAGTCAAACTATGTTCTTCATGTTGGTTTCGATACTCAATCCCTTTTAATAACATCCTTGTATATGTTGGTTTATTGTTTTTTTCATCATTCAGTTCTATCATGGGCTTTTACTGTTGCGTGGTTTACCCTCTGGATGCTAATGATATACTTGACGAAGGAGATGAAACTCAAGTTCACGGACGCAGCTGCAATAGTCAATGTGTTTGCTGGTGTATCAGCTGTTGCTCATCTTGGCATGCAGTTCTTAGTTGATGCATTTATTGGTCACTTTTGGATGCTCTGCCTCTCTACCTTAGCATTCAGTTTTGTAAGAATTTAAACCTTCTTTTAAGACCAGATCAGGGTAAATCCGGATGAAACATTCGCTTTTATCCCCAAATTTCAAAGATCTACATAGTTGCATGACCTCCAAATTGTCAAAAATAAAATTTTATTAAAATCAACCTAAAAATGTTTATGACCCCATAAATTTCAGATCCAATCATACCTCCTCTTTAAAACCAATAGCTTTGTTTAGTATGGTTTCGCTCTTATGCTCTTTGGTGTTTAGGGTTTCGGGTTCTTGGCAATATCAGCATCACCAATACTCTCTGGTGGAGCACAAAAGGGGCTATTCTACGTTGCCCTAACGGTTATATCCGTTGGTATATATGGACGGTCAATCTCGTTGGGAGTTTTCACAGAGGACCAACTAGAAGACAGTGGGAACAATGGGAATCCAGCCATGCTCACCAGCTTTGTCATTGGAAACGTTGGGAACTTTGTATTCCCTTTACTTGCTTCTACTGCACTTCCTCAGATAAGTCCGTGGTTTGTAAGATTCGCAGTCCCTGCTGGCTGCGAGGTCTTAGCAATGCTGATCTTTCTCTCTGGTGCTTGTTCATACAAACGGGAAAGACCTAGTGGGAGCCCTTTGACAACAGTGTTCCGGGTCTTTGCGGCTTCTGCTTCCAAAATGTCTAGTGGATATCAAAACAACTCAAACCAGCTTTATGAAGATACCGAGTGTGGTCTTGATATGAAGTCCCACACAAGTAGCTTGAGGTTTAATATTTAAATACTTAGCTCTTGTGTTGTTTATGTATGTAGTTCTTGATTCTTGGTTTGTCAAACTCAGGTGCTTGGACAGAGCTGCGATGATACTCCAAACCGAGCCTTTGGAACAGCAGAGGGGAAACAGATGGAGACTTTGTAGGGTTACAGAAGTGGAGCAAACTAAAAGCGTGATACGCACGGTTCCTTTGTTCACGACATCTCTTATCTCCGGGATCGTTTTCTCTCTTGGTAACACTTTCTTCCTCGAACAAGCAAACCATTTGGACTCCAAGTTCGGATCATGGAACCTCCCTCTCCCACTCCTCTTACTCTTTAGCGAGGCTGCAAGGCTAGGATCTCGAGAACTATGCGTCATGGCTGCAAAACGTAACGCCCAAGCACCAAAACAAACCAAAACGCCATATGGTATACCAGTCTCCATCATCCTATCGGTATTCTGCTGCGCCATTGCTGCACATGTTGAGTCCATGAGGCTCAAAGTGGTTAGAACTCAAGAGACCGTCTACATGAGTGTTTTCTGGCTGCTCCCACAGTACGTTCTTCTTGGTTCAATTACAGGGATCTATGAAAACAGCTTTGCGCTTTACCTAGAAGAAACGGTCCCTGAAGAGTTGAGTCAATACATGGTTTTGTTTAACGTGGGTGTGTGTGGGGTTGGGATCATGAGCAATATTGCTCTTGTTAGTGTGGTGGGTAGAGTAAGTGGAGGAAACTGGTTTCAAGACACAATAGACAAGAGCCGGTTGGATAATTATTATTGGGTGCTATCAGCTTTGAGCATGTTCAACCTCTTGTTGTATTTCTCTGTAACTAATAGGTACACAAAGTGCTACAAGAAGGATGGGGGAGCACAAGAAATGATCGATAGGTGATAGATTTTTGTGTGATTCTGATTTTCATTTGTATGTCCTGATAGGCCTTAGATGAGGTGACTATGTTGTGGCTTTGTAAAAACAAACGGCAAGCTATGTTGTTCATTCTTGTGTAAAGTAAACGGCATGATGTGTTAATAGTTGACAAGTGACATATGCCTTATGTCTTCTTGATTTGAGGTGTCATCACTATGAAACATTAAACATCCAAAAGAACCAGAAGTTCGCAAGACCATATTCTATGCCACACCAGTCATATCTTCATACCATGTTCTCAACCAGTCTCTTGTCTCTAGTAAGAATACAAACAATACTGAATAGGCATAACTAAACCTCTTGGGCACATAGATAAACGTACTAACATTGTTGGTTTATCTATGAGTGTGACAAGACTAACTTCAGAATTAATCTAATAAACCCTCAATGACTTTTAAGAAACAAAATAAAGTAGGTTATTGCTTTACATGTGGAAAATCAAATCAAATCTAACATTATGGAAGTGAGATTACAAATATAATTAGGAATCAACTGTCTTGCTTAATAGTCAAATTTTCAATCATATATGGATACTTCATTGCTCCCGAACGCATCAAAATGGAACCCACCAAACATCAATTAAAGAACAAATTCACCAATAATTTGAAAATTTCCTGATGTTTAAAAGTAATTAAAATGCATCAATCTTTCTGTTTGTTACACATTAGGTTTCTAATAGCGATATATTGGTCGTGGAATATGCACAATAATTTATTGCTAGGATTTCCACTATGGGATAGAGAGTAATGTAAAGAAATATACGCATTACTAATTAATTATTAGTTGGAAGTTTATAGTGTTGAGTGTTGACAGATACCTGATCACAAAAAATTAAACGGATATAATCAGTTCAAAAACTATGTATAGCAAAAAAAGTAAATATCATATTGAAATATACGTACTAGAATTCCACAATGAATTTAAAATAAAATATAGAAGGCATGTACTAATCCACTCTACTGCCTACTATACGTTAAAAAGTCTTATGACAATTCATAATTCACATTAAGTCCCAAGATAAAGCTATAAAATTGGCAACTTGTGTGGAACAAAAGCATATTAATCATTATGGCTTTTTCTTTAGGCTAGCTATAGATTCTCATTCTCTTGTCAACTTCGAACTTAGAAAGTCATTTTGAATAAAATAATTGGGTAAACAGATTAATTAAAAACCAACACAGAGCCATGTTTCGAGTAGAGATTTGTCAGCACAACAAGTTGTAAAATTTCTTAGATTAAATAATGTAAAACCACTTTACAGATATACTTTTTAGCTTCATATCTATCAATATTAATAAAGTATAAGAGAAATGCTCCACGGGCTGCCATCTCACCTCTCCTATCTCCATATCGCGCCACTTGTCGAATAGAGATAGTTTCTTCTTTACTCTTTTGCTTCGAACACGCGGTTCTTCTCATTCTTTTTTCTTTGGGCTTTCTTGGGCTTTATGTTTATTTATTGAGCGTTCCATTTTTTTCAGGGTTAGCTTTGTCGTCTTCATTTAAAAGCCATCGCCTTTCATCGTTTCCAGTCGCGCATTCCTGTAACGTCTTCCATGTTTATTAAAATCAAGCTTTAATTCAATTATATATATATATATATTAATAAAGTAGAAGAGAAAGTCTCCACGTGCTGCCACCTCACCTCTCCTATCTCCATATCGTGCCACGTGTCGAGTAGAGACAGTTTCTTCTTTACTCTTTTGCTTCGAACACGCGGTTCTTCTCATTCTTTTTTCTTTGGGCTTTCTGTTTATTTATTGAACGGTCCATTTTTTTCAGGGTTAGCTTTGTCGTCTTCATTTAAAAGCCATCGCCTTTCATCGTCCCCACTCGTGCATTCCTGTAACGTCTTTCATATTTCTTAAAATCAAGCTTTAATTCAATCATTAAGCTTCACCCCACCCCTCTTTCTACTCTGTCTTATTTATTCTCATTAACGAGCGGCGTTTGTAACAGATCCAAAGTCGAGCTATAAATAAGTGTTTTGGAGCGATGAAGATCTACGCCATTGAGATCTAAATTAATAAGTGGGTTATTATCTCCTTTTGGAAAAGGGATCAATTCCACCCATTTATCTATTTCTCTGTTTCAAAGAGTTTAGACTCTAAGCTTTATGTATTTTGATTTTAAAGAATAAATGAAAACTCAAAAAGAGGCAATTTTAATTTGTCCAAATAAATCCATGTTGTTTTAACTGTCTTGAATAATTAGCAAAACATATATGAAAAAGTACATATCACAGATATAAAAGCACCAATAAAATAAAATATATTTATAATCGTGTATTGAAAAGTACCAAAATACAAGTTAAGCTCCCAAATACCTTATAAATTATATTCAAACAATTTCCTTTAATCTTTCTCCCAGTCCCATGAAAAAAAAAAGTATCTCATATTTATAGATAACGCAACTCAAAAAATGACAAAACAGTATATATATCTATCACCCATCCCCTACAAAAACAAAACAAAAATATTCCACTACAACCATGAAATATATAAAATTCATGCAAAGCTTAGCTATGATTCAATTAATTATAAAACAACACTCCCTATACAAACTATACAATAAAGAGCACAAGTGTCTTTGGTTAGCTAAACCATATACTGCTTAACAATCTAAAATTAAAGTTATATTATTACTAAAATCGAACGCTACTTAACAACTAATACTACGAAAGTATCTTCAAAATAAACACAATATGAAAATAATACATAGTCTTGATAAAAAAGAAACTGTAAAACATTAAAAAAAAAATTCAATTCAACACAAACAAATAACTCCAAAAAATTTAACACCCATGAATAAATGATCTTTAAAACCAAAGTTAGAAGAAGACAATTGATTCATCTTTTTAACCTCACCCTATATAATACATTTCTACAATACCTTATACTCCCACAGATACTCCAAGAATGAGTAACCAACCACTTATATATATCTCAGCTCTCACATCAAACAAGTTGTTCAAGTGAAAACCCAAAGCAAACACTACGAGTCTACATCCACAGATCCAACACACAACAATTCATCATTGATTTTCAGCTACCATCTATCATTGACATCCAAAATAATTTTAATGACTTAATAACTGAGAGCATGGAATACATGTTAACATACCATGACATTCATTACCTCGATTCAACATTCCTCATCGAAGAAACTATCCAATACGTTATGAATGAAGTAAAAGACGGCAGCAATATCTTAGCTAATGATCTTCAAGTTACTCTAAATATCAAAGACTATAACCAAAACGCAACATCAAGACTAGACGTTGATCTGATCATCACCGATCTAGAGGGTACTAATAGGCCTCCAACTACGGAAGAGGAAAATAATATATGCATTGTGTGCTTCGGAAATTACAAAGATGGAAACAATCTTTGCTCTCTTACTTGCGGCCATAATTTCCATTTTGCTTGCACTGATCAATGGCTTCGTACAAAAAAAGTTGTCTGGTATATAGAGAAAGTAATCTACGATGTCAGCTTAATTAAAAAAGTTAAAAAAGAGTTTATTGGGTACTAATTCTAATATCATTTCTGTCATATTCTCTACTTTGATTTTAATTTTTAAAAAAATAATTATAAATGATTTGTCCTCATTAATATATATTTTTCTTTCTCCCCATTGCTTTCTCATAAAAAAAAAAAACAACTAACACTTTTATACAACATTCTATAGCTCAAAATATGGCTACATCGACTAATACAAATTACACCAAAAGACAATCGCTCCGCGCGTAGCGCGGCCACACTTCCAAACTACCGCACCCATTTGAAACTGTGTTTTTATCTGGTTGAAAAATATATGCTATCCAAAAATAATAATTAGACTAGGTGATTACCCGCGCCATGCGCGGGATCAAAGATTTATAAATGAATTTTGTATTACAGATTGTACAGTGTTTATATAAATAATTACATATTTTGTGTACCTAAAATAAAGAAACATTTTAATTCCTTAGACATTACAAATAATCAAAGTGATTGATCCGGTATGGTAAAGAAGATATTTGTTATCATATATTATAAGGCTGAAATAACATTTTGGAAAATAATTTGTAAACCAAATTTGATTGCATATACAGTAAAAATCTATAAATTAATAATGTTAAGATTGTGAAATTTTATTAATTTATAGAGTTATTAATTTACAAAAAGTTTATTTTTAGAGATTTCTCTATTTTTATAAAATAAAAAGTTAATTTTGTTGTATATAAATTAGTTATTTTCTTAGAAATTCAAATTTTGCATCTTTTTGTTATATACTATTTGGTGTATACAAAATATTTGTCATAAATTTTAAATGTAGTTTTAGATATAATTTTACTAAAGATTATCAAAATATAAAGAAACGCTAAGAAAAAATAGAGATTAATTTCATTGTGAATATAAAAAAGTAATACAATGTTTTGTTTGTACTTATATAAATATTAATTTATGATTTTAGTTGGATTATATATTTGCATAAAGTTTTCTAAAAAAAATATTATCTTTTTATTTTATTTGATTTGTGTTATACTTCGAACCCGCTCAACTCGGAACCTAAAAAATTTATTAATTTAGCATATTTATTTATATATTTAGTATTGAGTTATAGAGTTTCTACTGTAGATTATTGGGCTTACTATATCATATGGACTCTTTTTTTTCTGTTCTATGTTTACTTTGTCAAAAGAGAACCAACAGAAAAAAAAAATCTGCGATGGTATTTTTGATGGTGGGAATAGAAGAAGTATAGAAATAACCTATATGCAATGGGTAATTATAGGCTATGTGATACTTTTATCGAATTATAAAAATAAGATCCTCACAAATATTTTATTGACTATATGGTAGGTAATACTTGGGCTGAAAGTGATGCTAGGAGTTTTCAAGGCTCCTAAAACAAATGTTGTAGTATAAAAGATTGTCGAACCAGTTCTGAGAGATATCAAAGCACTGAGAATGCAAGTACTCACTT
This sequence comes from Brassica oleracea var. oleracea, assembly GCF_000695525.1. Classification (NCBI taxonomy): domain Eukaryota; kingdom Viridiplantae; phylum Streptophyta; class Magnoliopsida; order Brassicales; family Brassicaceae; genus Brassica; species Brassica oleracea. The sequence continues at coordinate 6,158,226 of NC_027751.1, forward strand.
AATCTAAGTGCAACCAATGATTTAAATGGGTTTTAAGCTATGACTAAAACTAGAAAACAATAACAGAATGATACTTTCTTGACTAATGGAAAAGAGAACTCATGGGCATAGGGATTAGACCTTGGGTGATCAAGTATCGAACTAAGGATGGCAAACGATCAATCAAACTATCAACCTTAAGCCTAGACACAATTCTAAGCAAGCTCTATGTCTAGATGAATGCTCATTTGCTAACATATCTCAAACATCAAATATCTTTGGTTGAATAATATGAAAGCAATCATT
>NC_027751.1:6161957-6204949 GCF_000695525.1 Brassica oleracea var. oleracea
CGCTCCAAGGCCAATTTTTGGTGTCTCTGGGCGAGAGGTCCCGAGCGACTTTGGTGTGTCGCTCCAACGGGTCACTCTGGATCGGGAGCGACCTTGGTAGGTCGCTCTGAGAGGTCGCTCCAGGGTCATCTAAGACTGTTCGGAGTAACGAGAACGCGAGCGACTTCATGGCGTCGCTTTAGGAAGGTCGCTCTGAGTAGTGGGACACAGCGACTTTGTGATGTCGCTCCGGGAGGTCGCTCTGGGCAAGTCGCTTCACGGGGTGAGTATGGCGAGCGACTTCACGGGGTCGCTCCAGCTAGGTCGCTCTGAGAGGTGCTTTGGAGCGACCTCATGACGTCGCTGCGGAACCTCGCTCCCCTGCTCTGCTCGTCCAATGATCGCTTTAAACACTTCTTTTGAGCTCCAAATGCACCCAAATGCCTCCAAGAACTCCATGTGGTACTCCAATACCTGATAAAGACTCATGTATGCAAAATGCAACCTAAACATGGCTAAATCTTAGTCTATATGATCAAAATGCACATGGGTGAATGGATAAAACAATGTAAATATGCAAGATATCAGAAAGACATTGGTAAAAACTTCCATACGTTTTCGGATATTGGTTGTGTTATAATTACAGCCTATCGAGTAACTATCCAATGGTTTACTGCTTTCAGAAATCAATAAAAGAAAAAATATCGTATATTATATTGATCTGTGAAAATTTCAGCTAAACAAAAAAGTTCTGCTACAACGTATATATGCAAGACTACCAACTCAATACCTTATTAGTGTTGCTTTTAGGTGATGCACCTAGTTGTAGATCAACTGTCAGATGTTCGATCCACTTAATTGAAAATGGTTAATATGTTTCAGTTGGTGGTGTTTATGTTTAATTATAATGTTTCAGATGGGTGATAGTAGGCCTGAGACTTATTATCCGAGATCCGGATTCGATCCGAGATCCGCTCCGGATCCGCTCCGAAAATATGATATCCGGGGTGCCCGGATCCGAATCCGGATAGTAAAATCTTGGATCCGTCCAAATCGAATCCGAATCCGGATATCTTAATTTTTAGGTCCGGATATCCGGATCCGGATCCGTATTTTTAAAACACATTAAATTTTTAATTTTCATTAATATTTATATTTGATATATTAATATTTATACATGAATTAATCTTATAATATTATATTTTAGTTTTTACAATATTATAGACATATATAAATATATTTATAAATATTTGATTTATATATTATATTAAAAAATTAGTATTTTTTAAAAAAAAATATTATTTTTAATTATTTTTACGGATCCGTATATCCGCGGGTAATACAATATCGGGACGGATATCCGAAATCCGGATATCCAGATATCCAGAAACTACTAATCCGGATCCGGATATTAAGTTCACGGATCCGGATATTAAGTTCACGGATCCGATGGATCCGGATCCGGGTATCCCGAATTTCCCGGATATCCGGATCCGTCCCAGGCCTAGGTGATAGGGATAAATAAAATGGAGTCATTGGCATCATATTATTGTAAACAATGCAGGGTACGATGACAGGAACATATTTCACACCCACATTCGTTCATTCTGATGTTGTTAGTTGGTATCTAACCAATGAGTATCTAAAATCTGTATTTGTGGTCAAAGGAATATATATATATATATATATATATATATATATATATATATATATATATTTCTTACGATTATTGTTTATCGATCTAGTGAAAAGATCAAAACATGTATTAAATTAATTATTAGTGTAACCGGTATAAAGGTAAGCCCAACCCATAAAGTTAAATGTGATAACCGGTTCAATGAATCGTGCCTTTAATACAGCAGTAAGTTCTCGATAGTATAATATAAAGTAGGTTGGTTCGTATCATGGCATAAAATGTAAATTGTCTAGTAACAAAATGCTCATTTAATTAGGAAGCTGAGGAGGGCTCAGAGAGTGACACATCGGATTTGTACTATAAGTTGTAACTTAAATAATGCTCCCCAATTAATATATTGGGGATTACATGATGATAAATTTTGTCCTGCAGAAATATATCGTGTTACGAGCTTAACATTGGTTGATTTATTCTCTTTAAGCTTACATGTATGCATTCTATCTAATTTTAGTCTCTATCGTTAAGTTACATGTGATTCCAATATAAAATCAATTGGTGATAAAAAAATTGATTTATATATATTTAGGATTTTTTCAACTTTAGATGTGAGACATTTGTCTTTAATACGCCTCTCGAAATGATGGTTTTTTTAGTATCAATCTCGGAATGTCTGGGCAAAGATCGGTAGGCCGATTTTTGGGTTGGATCGATAATGTATCGGGTTGGATTTGTTGGATCGAACTCTGATACCATGTTAAATTAAATAGACTTGTAACCTAAAACCAATTGGTGATAAGAAGATTGACCAATTTACGTTATATATTATTTAGAATCCCTTTCAATTTTTGATGTAGAACATTTGACCCTAATACCAATATTACCTTCACTCTGAGACTTTAATTAGCCGCTAACTTTAATCTAGCACAGTTTGTTAATTGCAAAATATCTAATAAAGCACAACAATTAATTATTTATTAATGAAAAAAATTCATCAATAAGGGCCAAAGATTGTAAAGTTTACATGACACAACAAAGAAAATTGTAATAAGCAATTTGATCTCACAAGAGTTCCAAATCACGTAGACACGATTACACGGAAGGCAAAGCTGATCACTCAGCAATTAAAATAACCAAAACCGAGTTAATTTGATGAAATGTTCATTGAATCAACCACACAAATAAACAATAAATATCTCGAAAAGAAAAATAAGAGGAGCTATCTTTTTAGTATATGCACGCGAATCAACAAAAACAAAAAGAGTAAAAAATTATTAAGATTATTATTAACTCTTAACCTCTCCGAGATCTGCACCTTGTCTACATTTGGAGATACGCATTGTACGATTCAAATTGCGATGCGTTAAGAAAACTTTGCTCCTGCAGTTTTGCCATGTAAGGCGTTGACGACATTCCAAGGAGCGTTTCTTGAAACGCGTTTTGATTGTAAAACGCAGCTGCTGTTTCATCGTATATCGTTTGACCTTCCCACTGATCCGACGCATCCGGCTGGCTTCCTCCTAGTGACGGTGGTGAGCATGGTGCATTTGCGGCATCGGCGGCTGCCGCATCGGGAGTGTCTGGGATGTTGACGGTGGTGATATCATGGATGCTTGATCGGCGTTTGTCTTTGCCGCCGTTGACTTGCCTTATAAAGTACTTTTGAGCATGACTGGCGACTTGTGTCGGCGTCCGTGTGGTCACGAAGTTTCGAGCTATGTTTCTCCAATCGCCTTTTCCATACTTCTTCAGACCCATCAGAAATTGTCTGCGTATTCATTAAACCGCACTGATATTAACACATGATACCACTCTAAGCATAGACATCAATCTTTAATGGGTCATTAATATATAGTCTTATTCTTGGGTTCACCCCCTAGAGGTTCACCAACCAATAGGATTGTGTTATTTCATATTCGATATCTTTTAAAAAAAGAAACAAAATATTGTCAAATTATGTTATCTTTTTAAAATTAAAAGGTAAAAAGAAATAAATAAAAAATAATAGTAATTACAAAAAAAAATATTTTTAACGCCGTCAGCAAAACATTAAACCATAAATCATAATCCGTAAACCCTAAATCCTAAACCCTAAACCCTTGGGTAAACCCTAAACTCTAGGATAAATCTTAAACTCTAAAACAAAATCACTAAACACTAAAACACTCAAAGGTTTAGGGTTTAGGATTTAGGGTTTAGTGTTTTTATTTATAGTTTAGGATTTATCCAAAGGTTTAGGGTTTACCCAAGGGTTTAGAGTTTACCCAAGGATTTAGGGTTTACCCAAAGGTTTAGGTTTACCCAAGGGTTTAGGGTTTAGGGATTAGAATTTAGGGTTTAGTGTTTTACTGACGACGACGTTGAAAAGATTTTTTTAATTTTTTTTTCTGTAGCTGCTATTTTTTTTTTTACTTTTTTATTTTAAAAACATAATATAACTTGATAATATTTTGTTTACTTTTTTAAAAGATATCGAATTTAAATTAATGAAATACTATTGAATAGTGAACCTCTACCGTAGGGAGTGAACCCAAGCATAACTCTAATATATATGTACGATGCAATGCGCGTGAGTGTAAAACAATTTTAACCGCACTACGATCCAACTAAATCATTTCACATATTAAATGCATACAAGAAAGAAGCAAGATCTTAAGCAAAAAAAAGAAAGAAGCAAGATTTCATCTGCTCAGTATATAGTTTTTACCCATGGATTCATAATCTCAAAACATGAAAAATGTTCAAAAATTAAAATTTTAATATAAATGTCGTTTAAATTCATTAAAAATTGGTTTGAAAAGTCATACTATAGATGTAAAAAGATGTTATTTTGTAATCTATTTAAATTCAAAGTCATGTCCTAAAAGTCGTTCTAGAGTTTATAAAAACAAAAGTAACACTCAAATAACTACTTTGTAAAAGTAAAACTAATGGAATCTGTTGCTCAAAAAAACTAATGGAATCTAAACATGCATCTACTATGTAATGGGCGTATATGCCTGTCTCTCTGTCTCTAAACCAATACGTAAAGACGCATTTTGTGTGTTGGTGGATGACTGTATTGTCTTGATTAACTATAGAATATAAATAATTATATGTTATAATGCGTATCTTTATACGTATATACATAAACACGTTTCCAAGAAAAAAGCGTACGTATGTGCATAGTCCAAATCTAGAGAGAAAAGCATTGACGTATTGTGTACCTGTGTTCTTCTTCTGTCCATGGAACACCTTTCTTCCTTTCATGCTCCGCTGCTCTCGCGGCGGATCCTCTCTTTCCTCCGGCGGCGGCGAAGTAATACCCGTTCATGTTAAATCCATTGCTTCCAGCGTCGTAGCCTCCCCAATCTAGCGTGAATGAATCAGAGGCGTAACCAGGGATCGGGATAAGACCAGCTTCGATGTCGCTGACGTCTTCCTCTAGCTCTCTGTACTGTTTGATCACATCTCCGACTGTTTTGCCGGGGAGCATTGCTGCGACTTTGAACCATCTGTCGGGAGTGTCTTTGTCGTAAAAGGCTAAAGCGTTTTCGAACTTCTTGTTTTCTTCAGCTGTCCACTTGGTTCCTCTGTTCTCTTGGAACAACCAGTTTGATGTCTCTAAGTATGTTGCTGGTGACATAACTTCGAGTCCTCTGCTCATCTTCTCTCTTTTTTTTCAACGGCTCTTGATTGAAATTTAAAGAACAAAGAACAGAGATTTTGATTGTGTATCAATGGTGAAACTCAGAGAAGGAGAGAAAGAGAGAGTTGGGGACTTTGATCTATGAAGATGGCATTTTTTCAAAAGGAATCTGAGAGAGAAAGAGAGATGATAAGCATCAAATTAGATAAGAGAATCTAAAGAAGGAGAACAAGAATAGATGCTTTTTCCAGACTCTAAGGACAAGAAGAAGAAAAAGATTCTGTTTATGAGTGTTGTTGTCTGAACGATAAACACCTCTTACCAAAATCAGTTTCTTATTGGTAGATCCGAATCCAGAGAAGAAAAATAAATGAAGAAAAACAGAGGATCTCACATGAGGGCAATGGAGAAGCTCAGGTGGGTTGAGAACATTAAAGCTTGGAAAGTGAACAAAACTGTTGTTCTTTCTCCCAAACTCTCAAGTTGAGAAGGGCAGAGAGAGAGAGAGAGAGAGAGAGAGAGGAGAGATGTACGAAACAGGAATGATCTGAGAGTGAGAGGTGAGTTAAAAAGCTGTTAGAGCTGTGATTGTCTATGGCTATTTCCCATACAAAGTTTTCTGAGCCTTTTTAATTATTATATTTATATCAAGATCTATTAGTTCTATTAGCCTCCATAACTACTTACCAAGCATTACTGTATTGAAATCAATTATATCCTTAAAACCTAATCCTCCTTTTTCCTTACTGATATATACCTTATCCCAAGATTTTCAATGTAGTCCTCTAGTACTACCTCCAGAACTCCACCAAAATTGTGCTACTGCACTCGTCAATTTTTTTGCGGTGGCCTTAGTTAAGCGGTAACAAGACATCGTATGGTTCGGCAATGCCGTAATCACTAGTTTGATGATCACTTCCTTTTCCCCTTTTGTGAAAAATTTAAAAGTCCATCCATTTACCCTATTATTTAAGCGATCCTGAACAAAACCAAAAACTTGAATCTTAAAACCTCCAAGATTTTTCGGTAATCTTAAGTAAGATCCTATTCTTCCCAAATTCTGTATACCCAAGATATCTCTTAACTCATGTCTCATCGTTTCTTCAATCTTATGTCCAAATTGAATTGAGAACTTTTCAAAATTTATCAGCTGACCAGAAACCACCTCATATTCCTTTAAAATTCTGAGAATAGTAAGACATTCTTCCCTTTGAGCTTTACAGAAGAACAAACTATCATCCGCAAAAAGCAGATGGGAAATCGATGGACATACTCTGGCAACCTTAATTCCTGTTAACTTCTTCTCTCTCTCCGCCTTCCAAACACGTTATTTTCCCGGGTTTTTAAGGGCAGGTATTTTAGGAATGCCTCACCCCTTGAACCGATTCGATCATACTCTCCGTCATACGGCTGGAGGAATATTGTCTCTGCTAGATCTCTGGTAAGCAAAGGACTAATCAAAAGGGTGGGAAAAGGATCTTCTATATCAGTATGGAACGATCCTTGGCTCCCAACCACTCGCCCGAGACTAGCCAATAAAAATCAACACAATTTGTTTCCCGACCTTACAGTGGACTCCCTTATTGACTCCACTTCGCGAAGATGGAATTTACAGGTTCTTTGGACTTTGGTAGATCCACAGGATGTGAAAATCATAGAAAGTATACCATTGAGCATAAACCAGATGGCAGGTAGGGATGAATGACATTTCACAAATAATGGAAAATTTACGGTTAAATCAGGATATCAAGTGGAAAATATTTACCCGGTTAGGGACAGATTACCGTTATTAATTATCCCTACAGTTGATGTTCTAAAGGCTTTCTGCTGAAAAATACGGTGTCCATCAAAGATAAAACATTTTCTTTGGCAATTGATCTCAAGATGTGTAGCAGTCAAGAAGAATTTGCAGGCACGAGGGATGCAAGGGGATATATGCTGTGCAAGATATGGAGCGGACGAGGAATCGATTAACCATGTGTTCTTTGAGTGCCTTCCAGCTATTCAGGTGTGGGCTCTGTCAAAGATTCCAACAAATCAAGCTATTTTCCCGACAGGCTCTTTATTTACAAATATGGATCATCTATTCTGGAGAGTCGCTCCACCGATGGAGGATCATCAATTTGCTTGGATACTTTGGTACATTTGGAAAGGAAGAAATAATAAGTTTTTTAGTAATCTGGATATAGATCCTAGGGACACTCTTAAATTGGCTGAGACGGAATCAACACTCTGGGCTGATGCACAGCTGATGAAAGATCAGAAGATGGGAACAGAGACTCAGGTTACGACTCCTCCGTCAATTCCCGGCATATGGTGTTTTACAGATGGATCATGGAAAGAGGGAGATATGTTTTCTGGCCAGGGCTGGTTCAGTACTTTAGTTGGATTTGAGGGTCTGATGGGATCAAGGAACGTAAGAGCGTCCCTCTCTCCTCTGCATGCAGAGTTCGAGGCGTTACTATGGGCAATGGAATGTATGAGGAATTTAAGACAATTTCAGGTTACGTTTGCAACAGATTGTTCACAATTGGTGAAGATGGTTTCGGAACCAAAAGAATGGTCAGCTTTTGCAAGTTATTTGGAAGATATCAGGAGTCTGAAAAAGAGTTTTACACGTTCAGAGATTATACATGTACCAAGGACGCAAAATACAAAGGCGGATAATCTAGCACGCAGTGTCAGAAAACAGCAGTCTTTCGTCGTCCACATGGATCAATATCTCTCGGTGTGGTTTAAAGAGTCTATATGAGTCTGTAATGTTGTTGACAAAAAAAAAAAAAAAATCAAGATCTATTAGTTTTTGCAACTTTTTTTAATTGTTTGACTACCAAAATGGAGTACTAAATCGTTCTTGGGATAAAAAAAAATATTCTATTTACAGAAAACATATTTTAACAATTTTCATTATTATGATAAAATAACTTTGTTAGAATAGTTTGAAGTTACTTAAACTAAAAGTATAGCTAATGCTCTATGATAAATGTATTCCTCAAACATGCGTGTAAACTGTAACAAATGAAAGTTATGAAGAATTTTTTTTTTTTGAATATTAACACAAAAAATATGAATTTTATGATGCTTAAGTCGTATATAAAACGATGTTACTGTTGATGTATAAATCATGAAATAGTAACATTTTATGTAATCTTCTTTGGTAAGTAGTCCACATCAACATAGTATTAGCTATTAGTATAATTCAACTCTCGGCAAAAAGAAAAAAAAAATAGTATAATTCAAATGAAATTAAAAAGGTATTATTTTAAAATGAGATTTTTTTTGTCATCAAAGTTACAGATTCAACTAAGATATTGCGAAATAATTTTGTGTCTATCTAAACAACGAAACGATTGTTGCCGAACCTTACGCACCACACTGTTCGCTTTTCTATTTTGCGTTGGAGGTACGTGTAAGTGTTCTGATTAACTGAAGCTCTCCATGAACAATTTGATATCTTCCAAATATGTTGTAAAAAGATTTCAAAATGAGATATGATATCGAAGATTCTTTTTAATATCTATTTTCAGAGTACTTTTTGATTCAATCAACCAATAAATACTCGTCGTTGTACAGTCTCTGATAGGCCTTCATATAAATATAAGTAAAAGACATGTGTCTTCTTCCAATATGTGGCTCACACGTGTACATATTTCATTTGTTCTCAAGAAGCTTTTTATTTATTTATTAGTATGCTTTCAGGACCGTTGATTGATACATTTCTAATCCTATTGGTTATGCATTTGTTTTTGGATAATTATGACTCACATAATGGGAGATATATTTTGCGGCTTAGATGTTTCATAATTATAGGCCAAATAGAAGAAATCACAGACTCAGACGAGACACACAAACGAGGAGCAACCTTCATTGGCTAGCAAGATTTAAGGTCGGTTAAAAAGTAAGTATTTAAGTATTTTTCCATGGTGTTGACATTGAACCTTTTGGGCACATGAGTTGTTTGTTTGTATATATATTGAGGTGCCTTATTTTATTTTTCTGTTTCATAATTTGGTAGCAATATATTTCTGGACCACAGTTATGATAACATAGAAAATTGGAGAATGTGGTTAAGTGTATATTTTGAAATTAGGATGCTAGGAAACAGGAAAACAACATTATTCTACTACAAACTATGCTTGTATACAAAGATAGACACACCAGTTTAGTCTCAATCCAAAATACTTAAACAAACTACATAAAGCTTACAAAAACTTACACCAATTGGCATAAAAAAGCTAATTACTATTTTTTTTTTTTTGGTATGAAGCGAGTTACTAATATAATCCTGCTAGAAAAGTAATAATGAAAACGTAGTAGTCATTTTATTAGTCAATATCGAAAATCTATGTCTTGATGCTTTTATTTTAGCCATTTTAAAATTTATATGATGGTTATATAGTTTAGACATTACCGTGAGTTTTACTATGAAATCTTTTAAATAACTAATTACATAAGAAATGGTAATAATTTTTTATGGCCTACTATATGCCAGACCATATCTTGGAGAACTGCGAAGATATTTTATTATACGATGATGACACCTTGCTTAAGTTCTGGGTTTAAATACAACCAATATTTTCCTAACACAATCAAATCGAGTAGCAAATGGTTTAGTGTTATAACTGCGTGCCTAAAGGTAACAAACTCGTCATAATATCGAACCTTAATTTATTAACGTTGGAAACATAGTCATGATGATATTCTAACAACATCTAGAATTCCAAATGAAGGTTTATCAATTACGGTCTATGACATAAAAATAATCCCAATTTATTATAAGATTGAGTTAAGAAATCAATTTAGGTAAAAACTCAAATTAGGTTTTAACAATTTTTTTTTTTTTCAAATTATAGTTCTACTACAAAAACTTTGTCGCAGTATGAATACGAGTTTTATCAGAATTTGAGATTACATATGTTTTGACTGTGGTTTGTGTTTTTTGTTTTTTAAGATGGCATAATTAAAGGATTTATATGGAAAGAAACGTTATGCCAAAACCTTCGACTTACTCGAGTAGCCCTAGCATAAAGGACACAAGTCACACAATAAGATTTTGATAAGACACACTCAAACTTGATAGCATAAAGGATTGTGAGAGGGATACTTTCATAGTACAATAATACAGAGATATATACGAACATCTCCAAAAATATTTTGGAACTAATAAATTGAAAAACAAATAAAAAAAAAGAGAATTAAAATGGTTCTTATCAGAAACAGTCTGTCTTACTTTTTTCAAAACTTTTATTGCACATGTATTTTTCAATTTTCATTAAATAAAATATTAACTTTTTGATTGTAAAGAATTTAAGAAGAGTTTTCAGCAGTCGGATATTCTAATATTTTTTTGTTTATTTTTTTTTTGATATTGAGTTGTGAGATGTATATATTATGTTTAAGGTTTGTAATTATTCATTTTGAATGATTAATATAAAGAAGTTTCTGACAAAAATGTATCCTTCTCACTTTGTCCTATTTATAGTTTATAATATTTGTGCATTATCTGAGACACTTAGGAGTGCGATTATATACATATATATAAATATATGTAAATTAAATATATATACTGAAATGCTCATTTTTCCTGCAATTGTAACTCATAGTATCATGGGACAACACTTGCTTTTCTGTGTCACTAATTAATTTCTTATAACAAATAACCAGTCGCGAATTATACTAAAATGGGTTAGGTAGCTTAAGTGACCACGCCATAACAGACACAATAATTATGAAAAGGTACTTTTTATTAATTAGTAGTTAATTAGCGGTATATAGTAGTTGAGGATTCAACGTATTAGTAGAATTTGATATATACGTTTTATGTTGGAGTTTGTATACGTTTTCTGTGAGAAAAATATGTTTGACTACAAAGTACAAACTTATGTTTTGGTATGTATGATCGTACATGCCTATTTATTAAACTAAGATAAATATTATTGGTTCAATACAACTTCGACTTCAAAAATAATCTCGGCCGTTATGTAATATATCCTCTAATGCTAAAAAGATCACAGCAATTGTTTTTAGTCTAGAAGTTTCATGCAAATTCGATATCATCTAGAGAGGCCAGGGATAAAGTAATTAAGATAACTCTATGTACATATAAACATACGTTAAAAGGAAGGAAAAGGAATCCCAGACTTCACTTTACCAATCATCCAGATGTAATTCATTAGACCGACGAAGAGGACATTTTCAACTCCATTCTATTTTTTCCTCTAAAATAGAGTTTACACTAAAAATACTCAAATGTTACTTTATTTTTTACTCTATAATAGTGTTAACATATTTTTTACTTTATATATAAAGTAATTTTTTTATTTTTGTTCATCACTCTATTTTCACTCAAAAATAGAATACCATTTGAACAATATCCAACTCTATTATAGAGTTATCATATTTTAGAAGAAAAAATAGATTAAACCATCGAAGAAAATGGTCTAAGCAATCAATGAGCTTTCCTTCCCAATATATCTAATTTTAATAAGAAGCGCCACAGCCCAGAGGTTTTCGATAAAAAAAAACCAATTAAATTAGATAATAATTTGATGTTCTCCATCTCCACATCTACGACTCTTTATATCAGAGTTGTTTAAGTAAAATGTCAGAGTTGTTTGTCCACCACTCACACCCAACACACGATTATATATTTTTTTAAATATTAATAGGGCAATAAAATATTCAGTAAAGTTATTATACGCTGGTTTTTAAATAGGAGTGGTGCTAGACAATGACTGGTTTTGTTATGAATATTATTTTCGTAGAGTTTCCTCAAAGGGAAAGCATCTCTTATTTCCGAATGAGGACGCTTTTCCTCCCGAATAATTTATTTTCCTTTGATATATTTAGCGACGCAGACAAGTAAATGTACATTATAACTATACTTTTAATTTTATCTTTAATACCAGTTATAATACCTTTCTTAATGGTTTACCTCATCGTCTTGTCACCATTGCGATGATATTTGACTGTAACGGTAGATCATATAAAATGAAAACCCTATAAATCTTCTTTTTCTTTTAACGAAAAAAAATAAATCTTCTTTTTTTTTTTTGCTTAAAGAAAACCCAATAAATCTTACGCAAGAAAATAAAAAATTGTCCCTACACTTTTTATTTGATTAATATTTTCTTTGGGTTTACGGATTTTATATATTCCAGAAAATGATGATAATTTAATCAACAATAGTTGTACTTTAGTTATAATTTTATTTTTAATAAATGAAATGTGATGAGTCGACAAAAAGAAGAATGAAATGTAATGAAACACAAAAATATTTTTACACTTTTCATGTCAAACTCTGGAAGCTTAAGTTTTTGCTTTCTATAATTAGCAACATCAACTTATTCAGTCTCTCATGATTTCACTATACATAAAAAATGGACAATAAACATATAGTATAAGCTAATTAATAATAAATAAAAGATTAATATAAGACCATATATATATGTAATCTGGAAATTTTCTATTAATCTGAAAATGTTGGTAGACAAATACGTATTTATTTACTACATAATAACAATATATTATTAAAATCATCTTTTAACATTATATGTAATATAGAATTCGGATATGGTCATGAAACCATTATTTTTAAAGTTGGTTGTATTGTGACAGCAAAACAATTGAGGTACGTTTCGTAATTGTATAAAGTATTAGGAATAATTAAATGATGGGCAACAAAAAGAACGACACGAAGTTGGGAGTAAATAGGGAGCACTGGCGCATAGTTTGACCCACCGGAGCGACAACAGAAGAGTGCGAGCGTGCCAGTAGGGCTTCCACTCATAATGCGCTCCACACGCTTTTGTACATTAGTGGCTTTGCACAAATCATTTGATATCTTTAATTTATTTATTATTCTAGTTATATATAAAAATATTTCATAGACTTTTATTATAAGTTGGAACCCATACTTTACGTTATATATTTATGAATTTTGGAGGTGCCAAGAAAATGACAGGCTCTGATAGTTTTGTTGTCAATGGGAATTTATATGACAAAATTGCATCCTGTATACAAAACTTTCTTCTTAATTAGATAAATACCCTAAATTCCAAAGGATGTTGCTTTGATTATTAGACACCAAAATTTTAGATTGCTAATTGTTGATTTTGTTCATTTGGTCTGCACTTCACGTAGGCCTGGGCATAATATCCGTAACCCGAAATCCGAAATCCGAACAGAACCCAAACCGAAAAACCCAATCCGTATCCGGTCCGAAATGTAAAAAAATACTCAAATGGATCTTGTAAGGTGTTACAAAACATATTCGAACCCGAAGTGTTATTAACCGAACCCGAAGGGTAATCCAAAAAACCGAAAAAACCGAAAGATCCGAAAATATATCCGAAAAAACCGATCCGAATGTCCAAAATAATATACAATATAATTATATGAAACATGAATATATACTTCAAATATTTAATTTCATATTTATTTTGATATGTTATCTAACAATAAGCATTTAAAATATATATAACTACCCTAAATACTTATTATATATAAGTAAATATATATATATATATACATATATATATATATATCTTATGTTTTACTTTTAAATTTTAGATTTTATTTCGGGTATATCCGAACCAATCCGATATAACCCGAATCCGAATGATATATGATTACTTTATGGGTTCTATGATGTGATACAAAACCGACTTGAACCCGATGTGTTATATCTGAACCCGACCTGTACTTGCAAATTTACTAGAATGAGACCTATGAGGTGTTATAAAAAAGAATCAAAATCCGAAAAACCCGACCTGAACGCCAACGGGTACCCGAACGCCCAGACCTAACTTCACCTACAGCACTGAAGTGACCACTTCAGAAACCTGTCTTGTGCACTGAAGTGTCCACTTTAGAAAAGCTGCATCTTGCACTTTGATGCTCTAGGGATATTTGTTATGTTTGGGCCTTAGTGACTGAAGCCCATTAGTGTTAGGGTTTAGGGAGACACTATATAAACTCCCTAAACCTAATTACTTGCTTCTTAACACAGAGAACACTCACTCTACACAGATCTGAGATTAGAGAGAGAGGCAAGAAGCTAGAGCAAGAAGAGAAGATTGAAGGAACATCTACAGAAGGTTAAGAAGAAGCAAAGAGAGATCTGGTCAAGAGTCTCAGACTACTTCTTCTTCTTTGGAGTGTAGATTTCATCTCTTATCTACACAGGTTCAGTAAGCTCAAGTCTTAGCTTATTGTTAGTGTTGTCTCTAGGTGAATAGAGAAACACAGAGGTGGTTGTGTAAAAAAAGCTCTTGTATACACTTGATACTAGTGAATCGTTGAGAGTGTCGTCCTCTCCCCAGATGTACCGAAAGGGAACTGGGTCACCAAATCTTGTGTGTCTCTAACAAACTCAAACAACAACAAGAAGTGTGCTAAGGTTAATTAGTCACGTGAGAATAAACCGGTTAAGGATCAACTTATTCTTAATAAGTGGTATCAGAGCATCGGGTTCAGCAGAGAAAGATTACAGTTTCAGTTTCTGATCTGCTATTGGTGTTTGACTGCACAGGCTCAGGGGTTTCTGGTTTTGTTCAGCATTTGGAGTTGTTTGAAGAAGTTAAAGGTTACTGGTCTGGGTGTTCAGCTTTAGCAGAGGATAAAGTCTTGAGTCATGGAACTAGCTCAAGGTAAATTTGAGGTGGAGAAGTTTGAAGGTCAATGAGACTTTGGTTTATGGAAGTTTAAAATGCTTATGCAGCTTGAGCTTATGCATCTTGAGCTTCAGGGTTTGGATTTTGTTCTTGAAGAAGAATAATCCAACAGTTCTGTTAAAGGAAAAGAAAAGGAAGGTGAGGTCACAGAAGCTAGGAGTTATCCGGTTGATCTGCTGAAAAAGGAGAAGGATAAGAGAGCAAAGAATCTGATATGCTCTTCTCTTAGCAACATGATCTTGCGAAAGGTTATGAAGGAGACAACAGCTCTAGGAGTATGGAAAGCTCTGGAAAGGAATTATCAGAAAAAGTCCTTACCTAACCGAATTTATTTGAAGCAGAGGTTTGCAAGCTTTAAGATGGAAGAGCACAAAAGCATAGAGGAGAATCTTGATGTGTTTCTGAAACTCACAGACGATTTGGAAAGTTTGAACATTAATGTGAGCGATGAGGACCAATCAATCCAGGTCTTGTCTAGTCTCCCAAGGCAGTTCGACTCACTGGTTCATACACTTAAATACGGTAATGGGAAGGAAACACTGACTCTGAATGAAGTAACCAGTTCTGCTTATGCCAAGGAAGTTGAGCTAATGGAAAAGGGTCTCATTGGAAAGGCTAAGTCAAATGCAGAAGGTTTGGTTGTGGCCAGGGGTAGACCTGAGAGGAAGGGTTTTGGTCAGTTAAGTGGAAGAACCAAGAGCAGGGATTCAAGGTCTAAATCTAGGCCAAAGAATCAACATAAAGCTAGAGAGTGTTGGATATGTGGGAAGGAAGGACACTTCAAGAAAGATTGTCCTGAAAAGAAGAATGGGAGAGCAGCTGATTCTGCAAATGTCGCTCAGGAAAAGGAGTTTCATATGATCTTGACAGCAAGTGAAAAAGACCCCAAGAGTGAGTGAGTCATGGATTCTGGATGTACATTCCACATTACACCAGATAGAGATGCTTTATTTGACTTCAAGGAGATTGATGGTGGAAAGATATTAATGGGAAATAATACTTTCAGTGAAGTCAAAGGTATGGGCAAGCTGAAGATCATAAAATCAGAAGGAACTACGGTTATCTTGTCTGAGGTGAGATACATGCCAACCATGAGCAGGAACCTCATCTCTTATGGCCAGTTAGAAAAGAGCGGTTGCAAGTATGAAGGAGAAGACTTCATAGTTACTTTCTACAAGAATGGCAAGAAGGTGATTTCTGGAAAATATCAAGATGGGCTGTATTATTTGCAAGGATCGGTGGTGAAGGGAGAAGCATATGTTGTCAGAGCTGATGTGAACTTGACAAACAGATGGCACTCAAGGTTAGGACACATGAGTCTTAAGAACATGAATCTTCTGGTCAAAGGAGGTTATCTAGACTCAAATGAGGTCCACACTTTAGATTTTTGTGAGGAGTGTGTATTTGGAAAGTCCCACAAGCAAAGCTTTCCAGAGGGCAAACACACTACAACAGGATGTAGATACTTTCTTACATTCATCGATGATCACTCAAGGAAGGTCTGGATTAGGTTCTTAAGGAGTAAAGATGAGGTGTTTGAGAATTTTTCAGAGTGAAAGGTACTTGTGGAAAATCAAACAAAGAAGAAGATAAAGTGTCTCAGAACAGATAATGGATTGGAGTTCTGCAATAATCTGATGGATAAGCTTTGTCAAGACTCAGGGATTAAACGACATAGGACTTGCGTTTATACTTCGCAGCAGAATGGAGTGTCTGAGAGAATGAACAGGACAATAGCAGATAAGATCAGGTGTATGTTGGCATAAATAGGAATGGAGAAGAAGTTATGGGCTGAGGCAGCGTCGACTGCGGTTTATCTGATAAACATGTCTCCTAATACATCTTTGAGGTTTCAGATTCCAGAGGAAGTGTGGTCAGGGTCAAAGGTTGATTATAGTCACCTTAGGCGGTTTGGTTGTGTTGCTTAGGTACACAGAACAGAGGACAAGTTAGGTCCAAGAGCTGTTAAGGGATTCTTCGTAGGTTATCCACAGGGTTCTAAAGGATACAGGGTGTGGTTACCGGAAGAGGAAAGAAGTACTAGCAGCAGGAATGTAGTCTTTGATGAAGAGAAGCTGTATAAATATCCATGTCAGATGGAAGCGGCTAATTCTAAGAAGAAGAAGAAAGTCACTTTTAGCACTGATCTTATTCAAGGGCCGACTACAAGTGGTTCAGTTCATGAGTCTACCGGTAAGGTGGAGAAGCTTCAGGAAGTGGGGAATCTACTGGTCAAGGTGGAGATACTTCGGGAAGTTCACAATCAGAAACTGAATCAGAAGAGGAATCTGAGGAAGAAGAGGAGCAAAATCAGAACCAAGATGAGTCTTTTCATGATTATTTGTTGGTAAGAGACATGGAAAGGAGAGTCATCAGACCACCATCGAGGTTTGAAGGATCTGATTTTGTAGCTTATGCTTTGGGTGCAGCAGAAAGCTTGGAGATGGATGAACTAAAGTCACTAGCAGAAGCTAGAAGAAGTAGAGACTGGGATAAGTGGAACCAAGCTATGCGAGAGGAGAAGCAATCTCTGGATAAGAATGATACTTATGAGCTTTCCAAAGCGGGAAAAGCATAGGATAATCGGGTGTAAATGGATCTACAAGATTAAGGAAGGTATTCCAGGAGTGGAATATCGCAGGCATAAGGCGAGACTTGTAGCTAAAACGTTTACACAGGTTGAAGGAATGGATTACAATGAGATATTTGCTCTGGTGGTTAAGCATGCTTCTATTCGAATCATGTTATCAGTTGTGGTGAATTTTGATCTGGACTTGGAGCAACTGGACGTCAAGACTGCTTTCTTGCATAGTACACTTGATGAAGTCATCTACATGAGTCAGCCAGAAGGTTTCATAGAGAAAGGAAACGAAGACAAGGTTTGTCTACTGAAGAAGTCTCTCTATGGGTTAAAGCAGTCACCTAGGCAGTGGAACAAGAAGTTTGATGATTTTATGAAGTCTCAAAAGTTCCGGAGGTGCAGGAAAGATCCATGTGTTTACACTAAGGGATCAAGTATTGATGATAGAGTATATCTCTTATTGTATGTTGATGACATGCTTATAGCAGCAAAGGATATGGAGAAGATCAAAGCGCTGAAAGCAAGTTTGAAGGAAAAGTTTGAGATGAAGGATCTAGGGCCAGCAACTAAGATCCTTGGTATCGAAATCATCAGGGATAGGAAGAAGGGTATTCTGAAGCTATCACAGGAAAGGTATCTTAAGCAGGTTTTGAGAACTTTTAACATGGAGGATTGCAGGGATGTTGTAACGCCATTTAATTCTCAGTTCAAGCTTAAGAGTCTAACTCCAGAGGAGTTGGTTGTGGAGACACGGTTGATGAGCTCAGTTCCTTATGCAAGTGCAGTGGGAAGTCTGATGTATGGCATGATTGGTACTCGTCCAGATTTAGCGTACGCGGTCGGTTTGGTTAGTAGGTTCATGGCAAATTCAGGAAGATGTCATTGGTCTGCGGTTAAGTGGATCTTGAGATATCTAAAGGGAGCATCAGATGTGTGTCTAAACTTCAAGAAGTCAGACAAGTTTGAGATTGAGGGATTCTGTGATTCAGATTATTCTGCAGATCTTGACAGGAGAAGGTCAATATCTGGATATGTCTTCAAGGTTGGTGGTAATACTGTGAGTTGGAGGTCTACTCTTCAGCATGTTGTGGCTCTTTCAACTACTGAGGCTGAGTACATGGCACTCACAGAGGCAGCTAAAGAGAGAATTTGGTTGAAGATTTTCTGCAGTGAATTGGGGTTTAAGTCAGAAATATTCAAGTTGACTTGTGACTCACATAATGCAATTTGTTTGGCGAAGAACCCAGTTCATCATGACAGGACCAAGCACTTTGAGGATAAAGTGCATTTCATTAGGGACAAGGTTGAGGATGGTTCAGCTAAGGTGCAGAAGATTCATACTTCCCTAAATCATGCAGATATGTTGACAAAGAGTTTACCAGGAAACAACTTTGAGAGGTATCTGGTGACACTCAATGTCACCAACTGAGTTGAGACAGCGGAAGCGCGAGATGATTTGTCGGTTTATCACCTCGCAGCAGCAAATAGATTTATGACGGTTAAGTCTGGGAAATCGACAAAAGGTTCAGGTGGTCAAGTCTGAAAAGAAATTCCAAGGCAGTTCGGTTTTAGAGCTGAGGGTCGCCGGTAAAGGTGACAGGTCTGCTTATATTCTGGTGGTAAAGCTGGAAGGGTTGCAGGAATGATTCACTAGTTGAGACTATGACGGAAGTCTCAGGTTCATCTTACGTTGAGGTAAATCGACAAAGAGATGGTATTTCATTTACAGATATGGCAAGCACAAGTGACCAAATGCCCAAGGTGGAGATTTGTTGATTTTGTGCCTTTGGTCTGCACTTCACCTACAGCACTGAAGTGACCACTTCAGAAACCTGTCTTGTGCAGTTTGATGTTGTAGGGAATGTGAAATTATCTTAAGCACTGAAGTGCCCACTTCAGAAAAGTTGCATCTTGCAATTTTATACTCTAGGGATATCTGTTATGTTTGGTCCTTAGTGACTGAAGCCCATTAGTGTTAGGGTTTAGGGAGACACTATATAAACTCTCTAAACCTAATTACTTGCTTCTTAACACAGAGAACACTCACTCTACACAGATCTGAGATTAGAGAGAGAGGCAAGAAGCTAGAGCAAGAAGAGAAGATTGAAGGAACATCTAAGAAGGTTAAGAAGAAGTAAAGAGAGATCCGGTCAAGAGTCTCAGACTACTTCTTCTTCTTTAGAGTGTAGATTTCATCTCTTATACACACAGGTTCCATAAGCTCAAGTCTTAGCTTATTGTTAGTGTTGTCTCTAGGTGAATAGAGAAACACATAGGTGGTTGAGTAAAAAAGCTCTTGTATACACTTGATACTAATGAATCGTTGAGAGTGTCGTTCTCTCACTAGATGTACCGAAAGGGAACTGAGTCACCAAATCTTGTGTGTCTTTAACAAACTCAAACAACAACGAGAAGTGTGCTAAGGTTAATTAGTCAAGTGAGAATAAACCGGTTAAGGATTAACTTATTCTCAACACTAATATCCATAATTGAGTCAATTTATATTTCGTTTGAACTTGCTGTAGTATATATTTCTCTGGAAAACCATAGAGAAACTATAATTCAGGAAATACAAATCAGTCATACCGACATGCCGTTTTTTGAAATTTCCAACAGTGAAATGAAAAGATAAATTCTACAGAAGTCCGTCTATGTCCTAGTCTTTACCAACAAAACAATAACCATTGAATTATTATCACTTGTTTAAATTTAATATGATGATTAAAAATAGAATACGTTTTCTTCATGTAGAATATATATGAATGTATATATGTTATATTTCACTCAATGTTACAATAAAATATTTCTCATTCTTAATATAGTCTTTCTTGTATAAGTCTATATGTATTCTTTAGCCAAAGAAATATTCTTGGAATACTCCGAGAGAACTTTTGAGCTATGACAACAAAGTTATTAAAAAAAATTTATTGATTTTTTGAAACTAAATTTTATTGATTTTAACATATTTAATTTGTATGTGCAGTTTTACCGATCTAAATTGTTATGAAGGTTTTGTCATTTATATATCTCTAATTACATGGTCTCTTTATTACTCCACCTGAAATTAATCACAAATATAATCAGTTATTTTATGCTTGTCTAAGGAGTTTTAAACTTAGAACTCCCAAAAATATTTAAAGATTTAAAAAGAAACAGAAAAGAAAAGCTAGCTACCTAACCTAATATGTATATTAAAAACTCCAGTTTCATGGCAGCACAATCGAAAGAGAAAAATAATTAAGAAATAAACCGAATAATTGAGATGATACGACGTCGGTTTTTAAAGGAGAAATATAGCCGACAAAAATAAATAAATAAACTCACTTCTCCAAAGAGGGTGGCTCAAAGTCAAGGTCAAAAGCTCATGTGTTTCAAGAGGTCAATTTAGATAACCATATAGTTGTTATGCTAACAATTTAAGATAACCAAATATTTTTGTTTCTTTTCTTTAATTTATCCCCACCCCTTAATCAATCAATTTATTGTTAATCCTCGTATTATCATGCACTTAACTTTGTCCTAACCCCACATGGCTACGGGCTACCTATGTAATAAAGTTATTTTCTTGATGGGGGAGATATATCTAATATTCAATTTGGTGCGAGACTTTTTCCTCAAGGGGTATTAATTTGCACATCTGTGAGCTTTTCAATGTTTTACTAACTTAGGATAATACATACGCCTTGCGCAGAGTGAGTTTATTTGTATATATTATCAATAGTTTCTTTTATATATTTGATCGTTTTATTTATATATATAAAATATTTTTTGTTGTTATTATATAATTTCTTTCCGATAGATCGGATCAATTTTTATTAAAAATAATGGAACAAAACTATAATTAATACATCATGGGTTGATCGGATTGGACATTAAACAAATTATGACATAAAAACCTTATTTTTTCTATCGAACACATTCTTTAAAAAAATGAACAGTATTCTTTTCACAGTTGAATTATTTTGACTTTTATCTTCCATATAGTTTTGAAAGCTTTCAAATCAACCATCGAATTGATACATGTCATTTTAATGTTTTTAGTCGTATACTTAAGGAAAACTTACATATAAGAAAAATATAACATATAAGTCATTTTAAAAAATTCAAAATATAACATATAAGAAAAAATCTAACATATAAGAAAAATATAACATATAAGGTGTCCTCATTTTTGTATTTTAAAGTCGTTTAAAAAAAATATAACATATAAGGTTTTCTCATTTTTGCAATTTAAAGTCCTTTTAAAAAATTCAAAATATAACATATAAGAAAAAATCTAGTTTTTTTGTAAGAAAAAATCTAAAATATAAGAAAAATGTAACATATAAGGTGTCCTCATTTTTGTATTTTAAAGTCGTTTAAAAAAAATATAACATATAAGATTTCCTTATTTTTGAAATTTAAAGTCATTTAAAAAATTCTAAATATAACATATAAGAAAAATTCAAAATTTTTTATTATATGGTTAATGTAATTGTTTATTTTTTAATAATATAAAATTAAACAAAAATGAAGAAGGATGCAAAAATTGTTATCAAATCTTTATTATTCATAATCATTAATTGTCATATATATGTAAATCATATTAGGTAATTCTGTAGCTTTTATTTAAGGAAAGAATACACACTTCTTATATTGTAGGTTAATATAATGTTCTTTAGTGGACATTAAATAAATTATGACATAAAAACCTTATTTTTTCTATTGAACACATTTTTGAAAAAAGTGAACAGTATTGTTTCCACAGTTAAATTATTTTGACTTTTATCTTCCATATGGTTTTGAAAGCTTTCAAATCAACCATCGAAATGATACATGTCATTTTAATGTTTTTAGTCATATATTTAAGGAAAACTTACATTTTTGTAATTTAAAGTCATTTTAAAAAAATTCAAAATATAAAATATAAGAAAATTCTAACATATAAGAAAAATACAACATATAAGGTTTCCTCATTTTTGTAATTTAAAGTCATTTTAAGAAATTCAAAATATAACATATAAGAAAAACTAACTTTTTTATTATATGGTTAATGTGATTGTTTAATTTTTTTTAATAATAAAAATTAAACAAAAATGAAGAAGAATACAAAAATTGTTATCAAATCTTTATTATTCATAATCATTAATTGTCATATATATGTAAATCATATTAGGTAATTCTGTAGCTTTTATTTAAGGAAAGAATACACACTTCTTATATTGTAGGTTAATATAATGTTCTTTAGTGGACATTAAATAAATTATGACATAAAAACCTTATTTTTTCTATTGAACACATTTTTGAAAAAAGTGAACAGTATTGTTTCCACAGTTAAATTATTTTGGCTTTTATCTTCCATATGGTTTTGAAAGCTTTCAAATCAACCATCGAATTGATACATGTCATTTTAATGTTTTTAGTCGTATATTTAAGGAAAACTTACATTTTTGTAATTTAAAGTCATTTTAAAAAAATTCAAAATATAAAATATAAGAAAATTCTAACATATAAGAAAAATACAACATATAAGGTTTCCTCATTTTTGTAATTTAAAGTCATTTTAAGAAATTCAAAATATAACATATAAGAAAAACTAACTTTTTTATTATATGGTTAATGTGATTGTTTAATTTTTTTTAATAATATAAATTTAAACAAAAATGAAGAATGATGCAAAAATTGTTATCAAATCTTTATTATTTATAATCATTAATTGCAATATATATGTAAATCATATTAGGTAATTCCGTAGCTTTTATTTAAAGAAAGAATACACACTTCCTATATTTTAAGTTAATATAATATTCTCTAGTGTTATATAATTATGGAATAATGTGACACAATTAGATTAAACTATACTTTATATTAGATGCTCTAGAATTCTTTGAAATGAAATTTAGAAGGCATTTAGAGTGCAACCTAGGATTTGGAGTTTTTTTTTAATTAATACAAAATTAAGGTTCTAATTTTCCAAATGCTTCTCAATTAATATATAGGGGATATAACATCAGATTCCAATTTCTTAAACCGATTAAGTTTGTATGGTCGAAAATTATAATTGGCGAGAGTATAAACTCATATATTTTCAAGGTCCTGTGATCTAAGGACGAAATAAAAAAGTAAAATAAAAAAGTAAATCTCCAGAAGTGATTTGTATATGTATCATCACTGCATTAACTTTCACAAAAAAATGATGACATGACTTAAAAGAAATATGACAAGGCATAAATCTAATTGTGACATGTAAAATTTACTATATTTAGATTTATGTTTTTGGTAAGATTTCTTAAATATAATAATGATGATTTTCTATTACGGATTTATATTTTTGTAAAAGTTTCATAATATAGTAATAACTAATAAATTTTATATCAAAAATATTTTTCTCAGTAAATATTCAATTTGGTAAGATTTTATGATATCTAATAACTTTTCTATATCAATTAAAATAATATTTTTATATATAAATAATAATTACGAATATTAAAATTTTACATCAATATATGAATCATATTTTTATTATTAAAATAAGTGTAGTTTAAAATATATTTTATCAACGTATATAAGTTATTTTTATTTAATGTATATATTATTAGAAATAATTTATATATTTACAAATAGACATATTTAAAAATGGTAATTAAATAAATAATAATATAATAAAGTAACTTTATAAATTTCAATTATTTTTTATCAAAAGTTAGATAATGCAAAATTAAAAGGTCAAAGTAAACTTGAATAAATCAAACTAAAAAAAATTACATTATGATTTTATTTTTTAAACTAATAAAACTAAAATAGAAAAATAGAAAATTTTATTTATATATAATATTTTTAAATATTTTATATCTGCGCATGGCGCATGAAAACTCGTAGTGTGTAATAAAATACGTTGTTGATTCATATACCATCTATATGATTCATATACCATCTATATAAATTTTGTTTAAAATAAAGTTGTTGGACCAAAAGAATATAATAAAACTCATGGGCCATATAAGAGTTGTGTTGGAGAGAATAATAATATATAAATGGATTTTGGATATAATGATTAAAAAATATTGTTATAATACAATCTCTTTTCTTTTCCTTCCTCTTTTATTCAAACTTTGCTTGAGCAAAAAAATCGAACCTTTAACTTTGCTCAAAAAATATAATTTGCTAACCAAATCCACGCATTAATTCACCACCCGCTGGTCTTCTTAAACGTGCCCTTGTTTAGTTGAAGAATCTAACACTTGGGAAGATCCTTAGGCGGTGGCAAAATCGACTGATTGGGTCCTTTGCCGTTCTCCACCAAGAAAGCCATCTTTAATCCCCACGTCGTGTGTACCTCCAAGTGACAATGCATGAACCAAACCCCTATACGTTACAAAATATGAATCCATTACTTTTATAACGAGGAGATTATATAATAGTATTTGACTTCTTGCCATAAGATTTTTATTTGTTTCATTTTTAAAATAACATGGTGACGGCAAATCAAGTTATACACTAACATAGCTTGCACAATGCTATCTGAATTTGGCAAGGGACATATGATGAGTTAGACCTAAACCTATGACTATTACAACTTCTATAAACACTAGATTAGAATCATTTAATTAACTTATTTTTACTTTGAATTTGGTGACCTTACCGGGATTATCCGCTCTGAATCTGATGACAACCCATCCACCAGATGGAACTCCGATTGTGTTCCTCTCAACAGGATCGACCAAATTGAAGTTGCTTGGATCTTTCTTGGCGTTGAAGTTACCTAATCCACGACCAACTTCAAAGAAGTTAAAGCCATGTAGATGAATAGGATGGTTCTCTGGGGCTATGACGCCGGTATCCTGGAGAACAAGCTGCACCGTGGCGTTGTAAGGTAGCTTGTAAAGCCTCGTCCCTGTTTCCGTGGCCATGTTCGTGACTGATCCTCCGCTGTAGTTGAAAACATGCGGTGGGTTCTTGGGAAAATCCGTCGTGAAAACGCCGCTAATGTTAAAGTAATGAGCTGGAAGCAAAGCGGTTTTGGGCATAGTGAATGTTACATTGTTGATGCTGGCCACCACACGGCTTCCGTTTCCAGCCTTACAAGTGGGACACGGGTTTAATCCGAGGCCGACGGTGAAAAAGAGGTGGTGGTCGATGGTGGTCGGGACTAGGGCAGGGTACTTCTTAGAATTGAGACTACGAAGAGAGTTTGTAAAGTTGTTGGCGATGGTAGTAGCGTTTTGCGGCGGAGGGAGAGTGAGTGTTGTTGGGGAGGAGGATAGCGTTCCGGAGTAATGAACAGTGGCGGTGGCGGTAACATTGTCCACCGCGATGGGGGAGTCCATGAAGGGAGAAGCGGTTACAAGGTATTTGCCGGCAGATTTTGAGGTGGTTAGGAGGACGTTGGTGGTTTGACCGGGTGCTATAAGGATGGTGTCGGTCTTGAACGGTTTGACGTAGACGGCGTCGACTTCCACCACCGTGAAAAGATGGCCAGCGACTTTAAAAAAGAGCTCTTCATTAAGTGCAGCATTGACTAGTCGTAGCAGATAGGTTTTGCCATTTGTTACTGACAGTTTGTAACCTTCCAGAGCAAAATGAGGGTTTCATAATCAGCTTTTTGGTAACTATTAGTATTAATAAAAAAATTTATAATGGTAACTAAGAAATTAATTACCCTGAGATGGACAATTATTTACGGGGCCAGAGTGTCCGTTGATCATGTGAGCGTCAGAGACATTAGGTGCTAATCCAGACTTAAGCGCCTCGTTAATAACGTTTTCAGTATCTGATTTCCACCATTCAGCTGCCATAAATGATGAGCATTAGTTAGTCATGCCAAATTAACATATATTCATTGCCACAAAAGATAACCGCATTTTTTTTTTTTTTTTTTTTTTTTTTTTTTTTGATAATCAAGTTAATCCGGACACCCGAGAACCCGACTAGCGCGTAAGTACACCTTCACAGAAGACATCCTGGAAGACCGTCTTTTTCACCCCATTTTAATCGACGGTGGCCAGCGGGATTCGAACCCGTGTCTGTATCGGGGCCAAAGCTTTATAGGTTTTTAATTAACACGGTGAAGTGCAAGCCACATGAGAATTAGATTCAATATATCCGAACTTTCTAAAATAGAATGATTAAGCTACCTAGAACGATAACTTTCTCGTGGTCGGGTTTGGGGAACGGATAGGGAACACCACGTTTGGGGAGGATAACAATTGCGCCGTGAACCGTGGCTCGAAGCCAGAGGATGTGAGCGTGCCACCAGAGAGTCCCGCGTTGGCCGGTCAAGGTGTAGTTGTATGTGTAGACTTGACCTGGCTGGAGTGGGCACTGGGTGATGTAAGCTGGCCCATCGGCCCATCCCGTTCTCACTTGTCTCACACCGTGCCTGTTCTCGGTCGTCCACAGTCACCAATCAATTAACTAATAAACTTACCAATGATGATTCATTTGAAGATTAAGTAGGAGGTTAATTACCAGTGGATGGAGACGTTGTACTTGACGTGATTAACGACTTTGATGAGCAACGTGTCGTCTTCTCGTGCGTAGATTGTGGGACCTGGATATCTACCGTTCACGGTCACGGTTGGCTTGCTTGAGCATAGTCTAGTAATGTTTTTCATCACAACCTGTGTGATTTTCAAACACAAATTTAATCAGTAATAATTATATTGCAAAGTTAGGCAAAAGGGACAAAGGTAAATAAAAGAAAAGCAAAACAATAACTATAATCATTATCTGACTGTAAGTTGTAACCAAAAATAGATAAAAACATACTTCACTTCATTCGCATGTACGTCAAAACATTATATAGCCCTTTTATATAAAATGATTGTCATGTTTAAAAAGGAGAAAACACCTGACGTACATAACTTTGAAATGGTAATGTGTGCCAGTAAAAGGCTCATAAGAAATAAAAATATATTTACAGAAAATTTAGTTCTAAATATCCTACATGAAGTACAAATTACTTCTTTTTTTTTGACATCAGTACAAATTACATATATATATGTTCTAATTATGTGAAGCCATAAACCATATATATCACTACGTAAGCATGTACGAAATATAACTTATGCGTATAAGTAAGTGCCGATAACGAGTGTGCATATATATGGGACAGCTTGCGACTACTTCCTATGTAGCGTAAGAGATCGGCATGGCACGTACAGGAACACATAATATGTATGTAAATATACATCTGTGCAAGTGGATAGATATAAACTCACGTTAAATTTGTAATGGCGAACCATGCTTTCCGATGGAGCTGGGAACACAGACAAGAAGGACACAAGAAACAGAAACCAAACCATATGAGACTTCATATCTATCTCTCCTCAGTTTCTTTCGTCCTTTCTCTTCTTCTTCTTCTTCTTCTTCTGTGTGTTTAATATTCTTGTCTTTGTGTTTGAAATGAGCGACTGGCCAACGCAAGCTTATAAAAGAGAGAGGAGAAAGAGTTTAGAAACGAGAGGAGGCAACGTCGTTTTAGGTGGTAGGTCGACCCAAAATCCAACTCTTTATAGTTAAGATTCCCATTCTTGCCACAAGGCCCACAACCAATCTCCCTGACCAAACAAAAGAAAATAAATTAATTGTCAAATCTCGTTTACCATATGCTTTATTTTAAATTTTGATTAATTTCCACAAAACTACATGTATTACTAATTCGAATTTTATGTTTAAACTCTTCTGGATTAACATGATTATTTAGCTAATTAACATGCCAATATAACATACTTATATAATTTTTCTTGGTCTCGATTATGCTCAATTATTTTACCGGGTATGTTTGTACTGTTTTAAGTACTTATTACTTGTACTGTGTGCATACGTTTGTAATATAACTGTAATCATATTATACCATGATTAATCCAGAGTTCTTAGAGTGAAGTTGTTATCGGAAGTTAAGAAATTGTTTCCTAACTTTTAATTAAAAAAACTAAGAACCAGTTCTTAAAATCCTTATTTAAGAACCGGTTCTAATCTTTTTTAGTTAAAATTAAGAAACAGTTTCTTAACTTCCGGTAAGAACCCCATCCTAAGAACCCCGGGTTAATCATGATCTTACGTAGTTACGTTAACTTGTCTGCTCAATTCCTCATAATTTATTTGATTTTTACGGACTCTTATAATTCTGGTGATTTTTTTTTTTTGAACACCAAATGCTTATAATTCTGGAGATCATTCCATTTTTTTGCATGAAAGGATATACACGTACGTAGATAAACGGTATCACTGTAATCAGCTTGCGCACTGTGTTTATAATATATATAGAGCATCCGTACCAAGTAGTATATGCCGATTTGTCTACAGAATTTGATAGAAGAATAAAAAACCTTAGGTGAACATTCTGGAGTTATAATATCTACATATATATATATATATATATTTGCAACAGATTGATGGAAATGATACTTACTTATAGTTGACTAATGTTCATCTGAAAATGATAATTAATGGCATTAACGATTCATCAGCATATATTACATATGAATTATGATACTGATTTCCTAGGCTTGATTTGTCTTATATATGCAAGAGAAAGCTCTTGATCTTTATTTTATATGATCTATAGATAATGTAGACTCATATTGTTGTCAAGAGCGAAATTTCAAAATTGTGAAAAGAGAAAATATAGACTTAGTGTCTAGATTGTGTCATACTTTGGTGAGAAGTACACGTCTGAACTCGAAGTAACATTTAAAACGACTGCAAAAAAAATTTACATTAATTTCGATAGATGGTCTTATATATTAATCCATTTAAAGATCGTACATCTCTGTTCCTTCGAGTATATACTATACATAAAACATTTTCTGCTTTTTGCAATTCTGCTTCACACTTTAATTAAGTATTTTTATTTTGTGGCGGTGAGTATTTAAAATGTTATAACAGAGAGATATAGTCCAACTCTAAATCAGATAAAAAACGAAAAAAAAACTCTTGACCTTATATATTCGATGATTAACATGTGAATGGATTCTCAAATAATCTAATTGCCGGTTCAAGGCAAATACTTGTCTCTTTATAAGAAATGGAAAATAGAAAAAAAAATCCCATAAAGTTAGATTGATTTGTTATCCTCGAATTTGGATAGTGGATTCAGTATAGTCGCATAATGTTAAAAATAATGTTAAAAAGTGGCTTAGAACTGTGTGAAGGTGAGGTGGAGATTAGAATGCTTAGAAACTAAGACAGTAAACTAGTTGAGAAATGGCTTTCACGTCGTTGTAAACAATGACCCAACAAAGACAGCCTCTCTCTCTTACTTGGGTTTGTTTCAAAGCTAAGGTTACATGAGAAATGCGTTTCACTTTTGCCGTTTTGCTCATACACAATATTGGACATGTGTGGAATGGAGATAGTAGGAACCTAAGATATGTTCTTATTTTATTACATTTTGTGGTCGAATTGCTTATTGTTATGTTTTTTTTTGTCGTACCGGAGATGTTGCAGTTAAGCACTTTGTCCGACTCCGACAGATGATTTGATGAGTTGTCATGATTAAAACGGGTGAAGTGTCAAATATCCTCCAAGTTGAAGTTACTTAATTTGTTATTGTCATTTTCTCAACAATCTTTGAAAGGTCATTGCCGTCCAAATGACAACATAGTAACAAAAGAGATTTTAGAAAATATCAGTTAGCATCTAATTGTATGTCTTATCGCCTTAGACCAAAAAGTGTAGCCACATTGCTTGGTTAACAATTTTTAAAAATAACCGGGATAGATATTGTGTCAGAATCCTTACTATTTTAATAACCGGAATAGATATCGGACCAAAGTCCAAACTAATAATTAAAGTCCATACTATTTCTATCATAATTTCTTTTTGGTCATCATTGATGTCTACAATGATCACGAAAATCATAACGATTTTTGTATATGAGGGAATCAGGGAACCCAATCCTAGGCCTTAACTCACAAAACGATATTATTTTCTGAAACGACTGGGCCACATGGCCTTGGTTCTGGTATCGGTTTACCACTGGTGCTGTGGTTTTTATAGCCGATATGTGGATGTGGATAGATATCACATCGGACCGGACTGAAGAAAGAGAACCGGGGAAGTTAGGTGATACCGAGAGGAGGCTGGTTAGATTTACTAAGTTTCCCGAATTATTTTGTGAGATGGTGGAGTGGTTGGACTGGGCTATAATGACAGTCTAGCTCCGCTGCTCCGAGATTGGGCGCATGTGCGAGTTACAAGTGGTACACTGACAAGGTCAAGGATGAGGATCCTCAGACACGAAGAGCAGTTCTGTTATTCCTTTTGTGTTATGAGATTGTAGAAACCGGTTTAATCTCTTGATGTTGGTTTATTCTCAAAGTGTGCAACACTGTGTCCTTTAGACAAATCTTTTAAATATATCAAAGGTTTAAACAGAGGAGTGAAAAGTGTTACGTATTTGTTCATGTGAGACTTGAGAAAGACAAAACTAGTGGTTCTAACGAAACAAGACATAACAAATACATATGAAATCCAAAGATAAATGTCACCGTCTGCAAATGTTTGGTCCGAACCAGAGGCTAAACTAAAGAAAGCAAAGCTTCCAAATTGTTCCTCTCCACAAGAGATTTTCTTTTTTCTCTCTTCGCTATAAGCTGAGATCTTCGACAGTTCTCTAAGAAAAGCCTCTTATAGTCTTACCACTTGAAATCGGAAAGAGCTTCAACATCCTGCGAGTTTTGTCTTTGCGTTAGTTAGTAAATGGTTTGGTTTTGTCAATGATTCAAAAGCCTTATGTTTACTGACTTACATACACAATCTCTGCTTCAGGCGAAGCTAGGGTTAATTATCTCGGATCTCCCGGATCCTGAACCATCTTCATCGTCATCATCATCTTCCTTCACACTCTCATCTGATTCCTCTCCAGCTAGCTCACGCGCAGCTGCAAGCTCCTTCTCAAGCTCCTCTTGTTTCTCCTGCAGTCCCGACATGCTCAAAGCATCAGCGATCTTCTGCTTGATCTGCATCTCAAGCGCCTCGATCTTCTGACTCCCCTGATCAGGCATCTGGCTCGCCTTTGCAGTCTCCACTTTCAGCAACTCAACCATGCTCTTGATCTCCGGCGTCCTCACCACCTCCTCAATCTTCTCCGTGATCTCTCGGTTCAGCTTCTCAACCTTTTCTTGAATGTTTTCGTTCGGAGACTCAGCTACTACCTCCTTCAGATTCGGTTTCACAGCCTCCAGCTCCAGGCCCATCGACTTCAACACAACAGCCATCTCTGCTTCAACCTCCCTCTTAGTCTTCAAAACTTTCTCTTTCAGCTCATCGCTCAACTCTTCGAAAGAAGACGCCCCTGAGCTAGCAACCTCGGCTTTAACCGCTTCAACCTTCTCTCTGACCTCAGGACGCTCCACAGCTTCCTGAAACCTTTTATTAATCTCCTTCTTAACCGAAGCGGCGTCTGACGCCGCCTTGGCTCTGGAGAAGTCCTTCAACATGTCCAGCTTAGCTTTTAAACTCTCGTAGTTAGGAGCTTCGCTCAAACGTGCATTGAATTCTTCTTTAAGCTTCTCGATTCTCTCGATGAGCACCGGGTGCATAAGATGCTCCTCCGCATTGGCTTTCGAAAACTCCTCGCGCGTCGCGGCTAGTCTCTCCTCTAACCCCATTGCTTTCGCAGCTTTAGTGTACTCTTCTTCGATATCCGATTTAAGTTTCTCAATCATCTCCTTAAGAACTTGGCTCGAAAGCTCCTCACCCTCATCAGACTCTGGAGAGGCTTCCTTGGCTTTCAGAATCTGCTCCCTCAGCTTCTCAACCTCGCCCTCTAGGTTCCGGCTGGTGGAAGCCACAGCGTCCCTCCTCTTCATGTTGATTTTCTTCTCAGGCTCTACTGGTTCACCCTCAATGAACACTCCGATCTTCCGGTACTTAGCCATCCTGTGCTTCAGCAGCTCCTCCCCACTCATTTTCCCAAATTCCTGAAGAACCACAAAACCAAAAGGTTAGAAACTGTTCTGTTAAAGCGTGTGAGGCAAGTAACTATGCTTTACATCCATGTTTTCATTGATAGCAATCTTTATCTGCTGCGATGTCCACGAAGGATCAGCATGGGCTCCACCAAGAGGTTCCTGTACAACAGGTAAGAAAGTAACTCACTGAGCCAAATCAAGAAAATATAGATGCAAGAGATCGGTTTAGTTACTTACAGGTATGATTCCATCGGCTACATTAAGATTGACCAGCTCCTTGGAGGTAATCCTAAGCTTTTCAGCAGCCTGTGTACAAAGAGATTCATTCAATTGTAACATCAAATATTACTATCACTGAAACAAGTAGCAGAAGAGTGTACAGACCTCAGGAGCAGCCTTGGAAGTCTGCCACAAGATCGCTGCACATGCCTCTGGACTATGAAAGCCAAAACAACCAGACAGACTCAATCAACCTGTAATAATATCATATCCACATTGGGGGGGAAGCTGTTTGTTACCTAGCAACATAGAAAACTGCGTTTTCGAGCATCAACATTTTATTAGCACATCCAATAGCTAAGGCACCACCAGAACCACCTTCCCCAATGACAATAGAAAGAATCGGCACTTTCAGACCAAACATTGTCCTTAGATTGTTGGCAATCGCTTCACCCTATTATACAGAGAAGCATAAGATGTTGTGCTGGAGATAAACCAACACACCTCAAAACATTAAAAAAAAAAAAAACATTTCATGTACCTGTCCTTTTTCCTCGGATTTAAGGTCTGCATAGGCTCCAGGAGTGTCAATGAATGTCACAATGGGGAAACCGTGATGGTCTGCGTAATACATCATCCGTAGTGCCTTCCTGTAACTGTTTTTTGGCATTACAGAAGATTTGATCAGAGTGTTGTTGACTGACTCTTAACAACTCTATTTAACAACAAACCAGGTAAGTTCTCTTACCCATGAGGAGTAGGCATCCCAAAGTTACGCATTATATTTTCTTTGGTGTTTCTACCTTTCTGGTGACCGATGAACATGTATCTTTTGCCATCTATGGTTCCAATACCAGTCACAATTGCAGGATCATCATAACCCGCCCGGTCTCCATGAAGCTCCATAAACTGAAAACAAGAGTAGAGTCTCTCAATCATGAACTTACATAAACTTTCTATGACAAAAAAGAGCAAAGTAGTAAGCAATGTTCAAAAAATTAGCTAGGTGGAATACTAGCTACTAGGCGGATTATTCGGGGCTTATTGATTTCATTTTATATGTATTTTACATTTCTATAAGATATTTTAGTTTTGAGTTTAATTATAAAAAAGAAAATTATGAACTATCAAAATTAGATATACAAAACAAAATAAATTAGACAAAAATTTATGGATTTGTACTAGCATTTTTTTTTTTAAAATCGTTTTGGTTAGGACCAACGGTAATAAGAGAGCCGACCTTGTCAGTGATGTTATGTATATGATCAAGGAAAGTAGGACGGTTGGGATGGCGAGCAATGTTCACACGCTGTATAGGAGTAAGATGCGTGTAAAGATCTTTCAACGCCTGTCTATACTTAGTCTCCAAAGTGATAATCTGCTCAGTAAAGTCCAAACCGGTTTCTTCCGCCATCTTCCTCACCTGCATCACACACAAAAACAACCAATTGTTAAAAAAGAGAAAAACCAAAACAACTGCTAGTATTGATTCTTTACATCAACAATCTTCTTCTCGAGTTCAACAAGCGGTCTCTCGAAATCCAAAGTGACAGGCTTTTGTGCATTCCCCAAAGGTTTAAATTCGGAGAGGTAAGACAAGACTCCTCCTTTGACGTTGGGGTCAGGGTTAGCTGGCCATGGGTGATCGAACTTCTTGCCTTTCTTGAGACGAGCTGTCACGTAGAGGTTATTATTACTCCTTGTAGTAGCTGTAACCATTGCTCTCCTCCCAAGGGCTCTCAATGAGACGCCAGTAACACCGTTGGCCGAACTGCGCAAGTAATCCGAAGCAGAAGCGGAAGCTCCACCCAATGCTATGGATGAATGAGACATCGAAGCCATCTCAATTACTCAAAACAGACAGATCTCAATCCTGTAACTGAACAATGAATCAAATTGAAGAACGCAAATGGGGTCAGATTCGTTTTCACTACCCTCATTCTCCCAATCCTAAAGGTCTAAACTTTATCGAGAAAAAACATAAACCCAGCTCAGGTGATTAAAAAAACTCACCTTCAAACGGACAAGAGACAACGAAGCCAGAGAGATCCAAAGAACGATGGAATCAGAAGGGGGAAGGGAGAGAGAGCATCGAAGAGATCGTCGTTGAAT
Source organism: Brassica oleracea var. oleracea (assembly GCF_000695525.1). Classification (NCBI taxonomy): domain Eukaryota; kingdom Viridiplantae; phylum Streptophyta; class Magnoliopsida; order Brassicales; family Brassicaceae; genus Brassica; species Brassica oleracea. The sequence continues at coordinate 6,196,681 of NC_027751.1, forward strand.
TTAGATGAAGGAAACAAGTGTAGGCGAGTGTGTGAGCGCGAGAGAGCGCGTGGATTTTCGTGTCGATAATTCTTATGCAGATTTGATTGGGACGAAGGTGAAGAAGAACGCAACAGCTTCGGATTGGGTTATTACCAATTTGCCAGAAGTGATCCGGTTGGGTCGTTAAACCACTATAAAGTTTGGATCTTCTTTCTTTGGCACGTGTGCACGTGTTGCCTCGTCCGTGTCAGATTTAAAATATTTTATCCTTTTTTTAATTTTATTTTTCTGGATATGTTCCGGTGGATTTGTTGGGGGTAGGTTATTATATGCCAGTGTTGTGTATTGGACCATTATTTTTGTCAAATAAATAAATAAAAAATGTCGTATTTCAAAAAATGTGCAAAACAAAAACCTCCGTCGCAGCTATTTGAACCAGGGTATCTCGGGTGAAAGCCGAGAATCCTAACCAGCTAGACTACGACGGATTGCTGTAAAATTGCAAAGTTACAAATATTTTAGCTTTGCAAAATTGAAAATTTTCATCTTTCAAAAACGGTTCCTGTATGGGGGTCAAACTGCGATTACTTGAAAAAGTCACTCCTTTTTGAATGATGATCGTAAAGTTTATTGCTTTTACAAGTCCTGACGAAATAACGATGGCGATTGTATCCGTTGCTGCGGAGTGGCAGCTTCTTTGCAATCGATACTACAGAAAGCCTGAGATATACCAAATGGGATGGAAACACGTGGACTTGAGCTGCAACAAGGTCGCTTGAGCCTCGTTCGGTGGACCAATCGCAGTCATTCGAGATGACTCCAAGATTGTTCAACTATATGCTGAATCTGCTGTAAGAAAGCTCAGTATCTTTAACTCAGCTGGTGTACTCCTCTCTGAGACTGTTTCGAAGCACCCTGGTGTGGACGTCTTATTGGAGTGTCTTGGTCTGATGATCAGACATTGATCTGCATTGTCCAAGACGGCACCATCTATCGTTACAACGTCCACGCGGAGCTTGTGGGGCCTAATGTGTTGATGGGAAATGTTATTACAACGTTTGAAAATTAGTTTGATTGAGATATTTGGATGAGGAACAAGTAGATACTGTATTTTGGGTGTTTGTTTTGCGGATATTTGGTTATTTTAAAATATTTAGGAGGATGTATTGGACTGAGTATTTTAAAGAGTTGTGGAGTGTTTTAATTTTGGTGGGATTTAGATGAGTTTTGAAGTTATTTGAGTGATTTTAGTTAAAGTTTAAAAATTTAAATAAAATCTGTAGGTGATTTGGTAAACTATTTTCTAAAAATTTCAGAGTTATTTAGCTTATTTGCTTACAAGTCTTTCTATCAATGTATTTGGTAAACTCGGGTGCCACAATTCCTTATCTCAACTATGATCGTTTCCTAAATGCACATCTTTCTCGTAAGTCAATCATCACGTTTTTGAGGGAGGAGAATAAACTAAACTTAAAGTAGTGCACTACTGTCGTTGTTACCTTCGATTTAAAGTAAATGTCTTGAAACATGCGACTAGGGGAGACAAAAAAAACTTTCACAAAACCCAAAACAGCCTGGAGATGCACGAAAACTGCATGAAAAACTTAAGGAGAAAACCAAAACTACATACTTAGAGCAACAACAGCCTGTAGACTTACTTTTATAATCTCAATGGATTTGGTGTGAAGCAATGATAAAACAGAGTAAAGAAGCTCAGGTGACGACAATAAGCATATCTCAGTCTCTTCGTATATCAAGACAGATACCTGAAGACTTCATTCATATGACATATAACGAGAGTGGAATAAATTGATACTATAGTTCAAGGTCTTTTCATAGGATGGCTACATCCATGGTGACCTGTGAAGCGACTCATTAGACATGCAGTTATAAAGAAGAAGCTTCTCTTCTTCCACAAAGCAGAAACCGAGAAGTGGCGCTAAGTTAGGTGATGCAGCTCCCACAACTGATTCATCTCATATCAGAACTTCTTTTCCCCTCGCTTACATGTGCTCAAGTGCTTCACCGCAAGTGCGGAGCCATCAAGAAGAAGCGCCTTATACGTTGTCGATATCCTAGTGTATAAGATAACGTTCTCCGAACTGAAACCATTAGTTGCATCCATCAATTCCCCATGTTTAACCTTAACCACTAAGTCTCACCAAACTACTAATTTCTCCTTACGTTAATCTACTTCTCTATCTCTTTGTCTACTATGTTCTCCCGATTGTTCCAACAAGACAAAATGCAAAGGAACCCAAGAGTGGTGTTTGCAAAGTTTCATGATTTAAAAACTCAGCGAGGATCAGTGATAAAGGTCTGGGTTCCTCGTAAGCATCTTATGTCATCTTCATCAGCAGCCATCGTAGGAGAATAACAGAGGAAGATGATGAACATAGTAGTGATGATTAATAAAGGAAGAAGCTTTATGGGGTTTGAGCCGATCTCCATGGATGAAGTGTTCAGCGATTTGTTTTTTTGTATCTTCCAATGGAGCAGAGAGAGAAAGCTGCAAGTCATACGCATTTAACAATAGTCTCAAGGGTTAGATAGATGCAAAGTAGCCGTCAATTGTCTTCTGTATATTTTTTCTTTTTCATCGTTAGATGGATGTTTTATTTTTATTTTGAAGTCTCTCCAAATAACACATGTAGAGGTTGGAGTTTTATAGCGACACTTTATAACTAGAATTAATGTAAAGTATCCCAAAATTACATTCACAGCCTTTTCTTTCAAAACAATGTTTACTTTTCAATAACAGTGGATTTGCTATAAGTTTTGTGAATGATTAATTGAATAACAGGAGATTTGCGAGTGTTTCTAATGATTTTACATAAATTCCATGTTCAATAACAGGAGATTTAAAACTAATTTTTAAAATCTTTAATTGAATAACAGAGGATTTGAAAACAACCCCAAAACCTTTTAAAATCATAGTTTCAATACACCCCCCTTACTTTTTGGGATAATATTTGGATACTTTAGCATATTTTGAATATTTTACAGATATTTAATCTAAATAATTAATATACTTAAATACATACAATAATTTGGATATCTTCTGATACCCGAAATATCACGGTTTGAATCGGATTCGTTTCTATTCTTTCGATATTAAAATTATGGATTCATTCGGATATTTAATAGGTTTTGGTTCAATTTGGTATCGATTTCAGTTAGGTTATTGGATCATCTTATCCCAAATTTCTAAAGGGGTTTTACAAAGAAAAGATAGTGATGGACCCCACAATTCAGCTAAAGTCGGTAACAAAAGTAACCAAATAAGGACCGACTTTTGTTGGTTTCATATAGTGTTCACGGACCCCACTGACACGTGGCGACCCGTGATTGGTCCTTTTTTAATTTTTTTTTCTTTTTCCGGACAAAAAAAAAATTAAGAAACTCTAAAACTCACTTTAGCGATGATCATGCTCTTTGGAATCTGGATATTTTGCCGATCCCTAGCAAGACCTAATACACTTAGGGTTTTGTGGTTTTTTCTTGTCTCAGAGATTGATCTGGAGATGTCTTCCCCGACCAAGCCAGAGCCGACGTGTCTGATCATGTCACTCCCAGACGAAGTTGTAGTTGACATCATAGCGCGTGTCTCCACACGCTTTCATCCGTCCATCTCTGCCGTCTGCAGGCGTTTCAGATCACTTGTTGCGTCGCCTGAACTTTACAAGGCGAGAAGATCCTTGTTGGGCTGCAATGAACATCGCCTATATGTTATTCTCCAGAGCTACGGTGAGAATTCCGAACCCCGTGTATATAATCTCCGCCGAAAACCCGACGGGGGTCGCCGCTTGGTCCTTATCTCGTCGCTTCCTGCTATGCCTCACGAAGCAAGCTATGTAGCGGTGGGTTCAAGGATACATGTGTTCGGTGGGTTTAGGCTTTATGACCGCAAAGAACCGCGTGCGTTAACCATAGACTGCAGATATCACACGATGCAGCCCTTACCAACCATGCCTAAACGCATGATTGGCACTCTCTCGCTCAAGTGATGGAAGGGAAGATCTACGTGTTTGGATATACTAATTATTACAACAAGGTCACGGCTGTGTTCAATACGTTGACACAAACGTGGGAGCCTGAGATGACAAAGCCACGCATCGAACTACGCCATGTGTTGAATGGACCGGATGGTTATGTTAATAGCATTGTTTACGATGGTACCAAGGAAACTAAATGGGAAACGGAGTGGATGCTGAAGTTCAACAAGTGGAAGAGCGTGTGTGTCATTGATGATGTGTTCTACTCCTATGATTGTCTTTACAACAAGTTAAAAGCCTATGACACAAAACTTAGGTGTTGGAGTGAGGTGAAAGGTGTTAAAACATTGTTGCCCAGTAAGAAAAGTTTAGTTTGGCGGCCACGCGTTGTGAATTAAGGTGGGAACTTGCTTTTCTTGTATCAGAAAAGGATTTGTAGAATAGAAGAGTTTTGGTGTGTGGAAATTGCATTGGAAAGACGTCAAGATGGTGAGATTTGGGGTAAAGTCGAGTGGTCCGATGTTGTAATTGTCGGTGATTTTTTCTTAATTAATAGAATCTCTAGTTGCTTCGTTTTGATGCATGTTCTCTAGATGCTATGTTTTGATGCATGAAGCTCTCCTTCATATTACTTAAGACTGTGCTTTTTTTTTATTTTTAGTTTGGGTATTTTAAAACTATGAAAAGGCTCATACTAATTCCTGAAGGGAAAGTGTAATTCATGGAAGCATGATCTCATATATGTTTAGCCACACAATTTTAGTGTTGTAGTCCATATACGAGTAGTCCACCCAGTGTGGTTAACTTATTGTGTTTTGAAATTTCTTTTCATCACTTTTTTTATTTTATAAATGATATAATCATGCACTGATATGTTACGTTAGGTAAAATGTCATACAACTACAAAGGCGCTAGAAGAACCAGAGAAGCTTGTAATGGAACCAACTAGCGACTTAGAAGCTCCGTAATGTCTTAATCTATAAACTCCAGCCACCGCAGACTCCGGTATCCTCCACTCAACCGTTGCTTGGCTCTCAGGGCTAAGCTTCCCCGGTCTCGACCACTTAAACTTCACACTGAAGTCATCGTCGTCGTACACTGGTACCCACTTCTCTCCACGCAGGGTCTCCACAACAGCGAAAGAACCTTCCGTCATCAGGTCGTTTCTTGGACATCCCGACCAAAACGTGGCGTTAACTTGTTGGCCTCTCACGAACGTTGACTTGGGAGGCACGTCGGATTTAACATCACCAAAACTGACTCCTAAAGGAGTAGAGTCTACGACCACAGGAGAAAGTAAACTGATCTGGTTGTCTAGAAGGTCTGGTGGTTGGGGCCTACTTGGGAGTGTTTGACCGTTGACCAAAGCTGTGGCTAGTTTCTTGAACTCTTGGATATAAGCGGTGAGTGTGTGTGGGCCGTATAGCGTTGAAGCTCCCTCGTATCTTTGAACCTCGTACTCCTCGAAAGTTGCAATGTACTGAGAATACGTGTTGGTGAGACCAGCGATTACGACATGGAGGTTGTTGCCAAACTGTTTGTTGTCTAAAGAGATGAGGAAAGACTTCACAGCATCACGGAGACGCCTTCCAGCCATTGTGGTGAACTCTGTGTGATACAATTATTAAGCTTCATGAAGGGGATAAAGAAGGTTTATTATGAGAAGAAAAGAGAGTCTCATTGACATACCTCCGGGGACACTGAGGATGACTAGTTGACCAATGCGAAACATCTGAACCGGAAGAATCGAAGGCTGCATGGTTCAGGCAAGTAACAAACCATCAATAGTCTATAGTTTCAAACATGTCTGTCTAATAGCATGTGCAAATGGAATGCTCGAATAGAGTCCGAGTCTAAAAATTAAAACGACCAAGGCTTTTACAAAAAATATATACATAAATTATGATATAGAACTTAAGATTTTTAGATCTACTACTAATATATCATTAATATTTTTTGAACAATACAATAATTTGAGACGGCCTGATATCAAATACTTATTACATAAAACAGAGGATAGAGCCACTCACCGCCCAGTCATATGGTGTCTTCATCTCACCAGTGTCAAGTAAAATAGGTTTTGGTTTCTGACATTGGATCTGGTCCGGACCAGGAGTTGTTAACACGTTCCTCACTAATCTCCAAAAGGCATTACCCTTTAAAGAAAAGAGATTTTTAATTAGAGAAAGAAAGATTCAGAGTTAAGAAGCTTATTAGTTACCTTATCATCTCCTTGTTTGAAATCAAAAGCACCAGGACCATCAGTTGTGCCAGCAGCAAAACCAAACCCCATTGCAGCTGGACATGTCTTCACCGTCTCAGAACCACCACCTGCTTTAGGAACTGTGACTTCAAGGTTTGAGAAATCTACATAAGCATGTTGGTAACCAATCTTCCCTTGCAGCTTCTCAGTAGCTTTGTTGAATAGTCCCACCGCCATTTTGAACTGCCTTTCTCCAATGATACGTGTACTCTCAAACTCATCAGGGTACCCGGGACCACGGCCATAGCACAGCTCGTTCTTTCCGTTGCATGTACTGTGATTGAAATCACAAGGCAGTCCAGTGTCGATGCAAAACGTACCAAGAACATTTGGACTGACGTCACCACAGTTTGATTGACAGAAGGCAGAGACGAATGACGCCTTTCTTACTCGGACTTTAGCATCAAGAGACTGTCCTCTAGATGACTTATAAGAAGCTGCAATATCCAAAAGCCTACTGTCTGGAAAGAGAAAACAAAACATAATATTCATCCTTATCAGTCTTGTCATAGAATACATTAGGTAAGTAACTCAAAGACTCACGGTTTTGTCTCAGATCAGACACAATGGTTGATACTCGCCGAGGGATCTTCTGTCCACTCAGGAACCAGTCCTCCATGAAACGCGCTGCGGCGCCTTTGTTATCTCCACTAATCAAAGAGTTACTCCTGCTCATGGAAGTCCCATGAGTTGCAAACCAGTTAAAGCTTCCTATAGGTCCCAGCTTTGAATCAACAAACTTGAGAAGCGTCATTTCTTTGTCGACGTTATACTTATATTTACCCCTCTCAGCTGCAGGGTTGTTCAGATAAGAACTAGGGCTTCTGTTCACACCAGCATCCAAAAGATCTCCTAATTTTCACACACACAAAAACACACACAAAGTGGTTAAACTAAAGCAAGAACTTTGTCTGAAAGCACATTAAAGAAGCCAATTTAAAAAAAAAATAGCTATGCGGTAGTTAGGCGGTTTATATGAGATTTTTGATTAGGCGGAACGACTTTTTAAATGTCTAGATCGATTTTTTTTTTTAGTGTCAAGACCGATTTAAAAAATATTGTTTTAGAAAAATTGTTTCGTTTAGATCCAATTTGTCAACTAGGCCGTTGCTTACAAGCGTCTAGACCGATTTTTAGAACACTATAAGACAAAAAAAAAAGTACCTTTGTTGACAAAAACAGAACCAGGACGTAGAGTTTGGTGAGCTTGCATGATGGCTTGTTCAATGCCATCAACAAGGACGTCAAAAGACTGACGAACGAATCCAAGTGACGTGACAATGTATGTGACATACTGAAGATAACCTCCTGGTCCAGCATGCGTGTGGATCCCACTTATTGCAACGTTCTTCTCTGTGTAAAGATCACCATATCTACAAAATGAAACAGAATTCTAATATTAGTCGACGGTCGAGAGAAGGATACTTCGTAGTCTAGAAAATTTGAGCAAGCTAGCGAAAGGGTGCGAAAGGGCCTGCGAAGCTAGTTTGTAAACATGTGATCTATATCATTTTGGTTGAGTCCGGTTTGTATGTCGACATTGGATTGGATGCCCGTTTCCGGTTTGATCTATGTATATAAATATTTCTTTAAAAAAAAAAAACTCTAATAATATTACAACATTCTTGTAGATTACTAGATACGGTTTAAAATAACACTGACACTGTGCTTATTGGTCGTTACCTTGCCTTGAGACGCTCAAGAACTTTGATGGTAACGATCTGAGACGCCATACAAGCGTCAAGATTCACAAACGCGACGCGGTTCCCTTGAGGCTCAGCGACGATGAAGGCACGAGCTCGTAGCCGGAAATGAATCCCTGACGCTATTTGTTCGGAGTTAGCGTATCCCATCATGTTGACGTCAGCGGCTGGACCGGTGATGTCATAGCTTCCCACGCCGATTAGATACTCGGAAGACGAAAGAACCGCTCTAGTTAAGAGAAGAAGAAGAGAGAGGAGAAACTGAAACGACAATGGAAGTGAAACAGCCATGGTTTGGAGAGAGGAGGAGGAATAAGAAGGGGGGG
>NC_027751.1:6204997-6225534 GCF_000695525.1 Brassica oleracea var. oleracea
CGAGAAGTGATTGTGAGAGAGAATACGCCATGAAAGATTGAAACTTTGCAAAAGCGTGAGTGGGAGAGAGAGAAGGTGAATAAAAATTTCAAATGTGGAAGCGAGTGGATGTCGGTAGTGAAACTACACACTCTGTCAAACCTTATTTGTTTCTATTTTATACTAATCATGTATATGGTTTCATATTATTTTCTAGGCATGGACGTTCGGTGGTCCGTTCGGTTTCGGTCCGGATGATTCGGATTTTCAGTGTTATGCTCATAAGTACCATTCGGTTTTTACTAATTATAGGATCGGGTTCGGTTCGGTTCCTTCCGGGTTCGGTTCGGATCGGATTTAGCCAATGTTTAAAATCGTACAAAAATATATTTTTAAAAACCTCGAAAATTGACCAAAAAAAATTCAAAATATATAAATTATTTACAAATCTAATTAAAAATTAGTTAAACTATCTAAATTAACTAAAAAGTATTTAAAATAACAAATAAAACAAATTACAAAAATATTTTGAATGCTCTAAAATATCTAAATCACCTTAATATATATAAAAACATCAACATATTTAACTAATTTCAGATATCTTCAGATCCTAATTCGGATTTCGGTTCGGTTCGGGTTAAACAAAGTCCAAAGTCGTAAGTTCATAAATCTCATTCGGATATTTTTGTAAAACAGTTCAGATTCGGTTTTGGTTTTTCCGGTTCGGGTTAAGGTCGGTATTTTGGGTTGAGTTAAAAACACTCAGGCCTACTATTTTCAATAGATCGTGTTTATGACTGACTAATTATCTATGGTTTGATGATGATATTATTTGTTTTACGCGTTTAGCGCATACATCCTCGAAATGAGGTTCTTGACAATAGATTAATTTTATTTTGATTTTTTATGGTTTTTGCTTTAGTTTTTGGTTTTTGTTTATGTAGAAACCATTTTTATCCAATCAAGTTTTTGGTTTTTGTTTTTGGTTTTTGTAAAAACCATTTGAGTTGCCAATCAAGATTTTCAATAAATAGATTCCCTAAAATTTAGGGAAACTAGTTTTTGAAAAGTTTAACCAATTTATGAAGAAAAACTAAAAACCAACTTTTGTGAGCTTTTATGAAGAAAAACGAATTTTGATTTTTTTTTGTAGAAACTACTACATTATAATTAATTAATCATAAAAATTAAAATTATCATAAAATATTTTGTACATTAGATATCATTTAAACAATAATGTGAAATATTTTAATTTGTGTTTCATATCTGTAATTAAATTTATAATTTTATAAATAATATTATTTAATTTTAAAACTTAGTTATTAGTTTCTATAAATAAAACAATTGAATTATTTTAATAATTATTAGTCACATTAAAAATAACAAAAAATTATAAAAACACAATATGTTTTATTAATAAAATATATTGTATAATCCTGAATTATAAAAATTGCCATTCAACTTTAAGAAAATATAAATAATTTATATAAGAAAATTTATAATTTTTCAAAATTTTATGTATTTTTATTTTTGTATCATTTATAATATTTATATAAGAAAAACTATTTCTATTCAAGTTTTAAAATAAAAATAATTTATATAAGAAAAAATTGTAAGTAGTTTCAAAATTTAATATTTTTATTTTTGTGTAATTTTATATATATTTGATGATTTATATTTTACTATAATATATTTTTTATAAAAATCTAATAATTAAAATATGTTATTGTATTTTATTTTAAAATAATAATCACAGTATTTTGATAATTTTTAATTGTAAAATCTAAATATTTACTGCTATTTTATTATATTATTTTAAAATAACGTATTAGTTAATTTTTGAAATTTTTTAAAAAATACAACAAATCCAAAAACCAAAAACCAAAAACCAAAAACCAAAATCTAAAAACCAAAAACTAAAATCTAAAATCTAAAAGCTAAAACTAAAAACTAATGAAACAATCATCACCTTAATCTTATCTGAAAATCAAGCCACTTAAAATCTGGCACAACATGGTTAGCGAGATTTCCTCGGAGAACCCGTTTCTTGTTTCTGTCCACTTTTTCAATCATTTTAAAAATTTTATTCTCGTAAATCTATTAAAATCTCCACCAATGGCCATGCTCTAAAATGCATCCAAAATACATAACTATCACATTAAATTTTGTATTATGGGAAAGGAGATGAATATAGTTACTGCAGAGGTTACAAATACTATTGGTTTTTATAAATTGTTTGAATTAAATAATAACATGTTTTAGTTGTTGTTGATATGCACCCATACATCCATGTGAATGTGCTAAACCCTTTGCTTGTCTTGGTAAACTCTTAAAGACAGTGTCATTGACCATACACATAAGTGGCAAGTGCAATAGTTATTCTCTGGTCTTACACGCGCTTGCAAAATCAGAGGTGGGTGAAATCCTCAACCGTTTCACACGGAAACAAACTTAATGACCCGATCTTATCCGGATCCGACAAGAAAATCTCTTCTGTCTCTGTTTCGTGTAAATGAAAATTGTGATCACGAGAAAGCAAGCAACAAAACATAATAGGATCGGAATTGACTGACTTTGGCGTTTCCTTACTCTGTAAGAAAGAAAAATCTCTTCTTTCTTCTCTATATCGGTTTCTGATAGCACAAAGACAGAGTCAAAGAGAGAGAGAGAGATTCGTGATCCATGGAGAAGCCTCTGCTTTCAGGTATTCGATTCAATAAAGAACTTAACTTTCTCCTCCTCAGTTTTTGAATCCTCTCATCACTCATGTCTCTTTTGTTGAATCAGATAAAACGAAGGAGTCCGAGAGATGGGATTCATACCAGTACCTTCAGAGAAACAGCTCCTCTGCTCGTAATAACTTTTCCTTCGCCGGAGCTGGTGTCACCGTCGAGGAAGTCCGTTCAGCTTCCGCTGTTTCCGATCCTTCGCCTCTCTACCCTCCCGTTTTAACAACCCCCGTCTCGTTGCCCACTCGTAAGTCTCTGACTTTGATCCTTAAAAGTGTGAAAGTTTCATCCTTTTTGTTGGCTCTGTTTCACAGCGGAAGCTATTGGCTATCCGAGTGCCTCTGGAGCAGGTCTTGAACTTCAAAGGTAAAAAAAGGTTCCTACTTTTAATCTCATTGCTCTTGTTAGGATTCAAAGATTAAAGCTTTTACACATGTTCGGATCATATGTTGATGTTATTTACTTTTTTTCTTCAGGCAGGTGCTTGATGAGATTGAGATAAGAGAGCTGCTCATTGATCACATCGGCCACCGTTGCTGTTGGGGAAGCCGTCCTGCTCGCACGTGGAAGATCCGTGCGGTCGAAGACTGCAATGTCTATGTGGGAACTCTCGACACTTTTATCGAAGAGAGGGAAGCTTTGACACAGACGGTGCCTTTCACCGGTGGGAGTTTCAATGGGAAGAAACATGGATCTGCTCCTGAGTTATGGCAATTAGACCTGAGGTCGCAGTTTCCTACTCTCTTTGTCCCTTACAAAGAGACTCGAGTCCCGGTTCCTCATTCTGAGACTGTTGACAAGTGCACAGGTAAGACTCTTTCTTATGTCCTTAGTTATGGTTAGGATGATGCTGAAGAGGCCATTTTGATTAATAGGTTGCACAGGAAGAGGAGAAGTAGTGTGTCCAACGTGCAATGCTGATGGAGAGCCTGGGTTTTACAAGGAGAATCAGGTGATGAAGTGTTCTAAGTGTTATGGAAGAGGTTTGATTGCTCATAAAGATGGATCGGACTCGATGTAAAGTCTCATTTCAAGAACGTAAACTTTCAGTCTGATGGTTGCGTTTGCAAACTGTAAACCTTCTTTTTTTCTCTCACAGATGTGGAGAATGTAATGGTGAAGGAAAGCTTCCTTGTCCTAATTGCCAATCTCGCGGGTTAATCAAATGCGAGACTTGTAATGGTTCTGGCTCTCTTCTGACAAGCAGTATCGCAGTTGTAAGATGGTAAGCTCTTTTATGAGTAAATGAAATTGGCTTTAAGTGGCAAACTAAAAAATAAGAATAGGCGTTTCGGGTATCGGTTTGGGTTTTGGTTGGGTAGTTCGGGTCTAATACCCGGAAAAAATTGGTTTCCGTTTGTTCGGTTCGGTTATTTCGGGTAATTTGGTAAAATATCGGGTACTTCGGATAAAATATTGAGTAATTAGGATGATTCGGATAGAATAATTTGGATTATTTTAGATATTTAGGATTAAAGTATCCCAATACTTTTGGATATTTTGGATATTTTTTGATAATTTTGGTTTATTCAAATACTTTTGGATACTTATAATAGCTTTTTAATATAAATTTAGTTATGTTAAAAATATCTTTGGGTATGTTTTCAGTTATTTTAGATATAGAAATATAGGAACGGTTCGGTTATTCCATGGTTTTAGTATTTCTTTTCCAGTTCCGGTTTTTTTTTTGCCCAAGCCTACTAAAAGACTTGATTTTTATTTTTGCGTTTTGACAGGAAGACACTGTCAAAGCGAAAGGTGAGTGCAACGAGAGGAGCTGGTTCTGTACCAGAAGAGGTGTTTCACAGAGCAGAAGGTGTTCAGCTTTGCAACACACAAGCATACCAGTGCACACCAGCTTACTTTGCAGACTCGTACTTCCTAAACAAGTTCTCCTCAGAAGTCATCTCGTTGAGAGCTGAAGTTCCACCAACTGCTAATGTAGTCTGCGAGAGACACGCCATATCCGTTGTGCCTGTGACACGCGTCACGATGGAAGATCGTAGGAAAGCCTTCAACTTTTACATTATCGGTTTTGGTAAAGAGATTTACATGAAAGATTATTACCCTGCGAGGTTCTGCTGGGGTTTGTGTCCTTGTCTTGAGTGGTTAAAGGTTTGAAAACACACAGAGTTGGTCTTTTGAACTTCTCTACTTTGAATGTAAGAAACACGGAATAAGGAAAGAGATTGCATGTAAACAAAACATAGCATGCAATGCAATGTGTGGTTATACATATATGATGGTTTGAAAATGTGTACATGATAGTCTTAACCAATCCTAAGAAGTGAAAAAGTGAAGAACAAGAGGACATCAACGGGAATTGTCCGTATTAATTCTCCTCTCACTGGAACCTTTTTGTAACAAGAGTAGGCCTCCGGTTTGGTTCTCGGTTCAATTCAGCAATTAAAGAAAAATAATTTTCGGTTCAGTAAACTGTTAGTCCACATTTTCTTTTAAAATATTTTTCTTTACCAAACTAATATAAAAAATTCAAATCAAACTAACTAAACTTAACCTAATTAAAAAAAAATATTTAACTAGTGGCGGGTCTCCGAGATCCTTTCGACGACCTTTTAAACCGGAATTTAATCGAATTCAAAAAAGTTTGGTTAAATTTAGTATAAATTTTGAAACTAAACTAACCGGAAATCAAACCAATTTTTTCAGTTCAGTTGACAGGCAAACCAAACTAAATGAATTCCAACCTAACCAACTCGAAAAGACCAAACTAACAGAATCCAAATGCCGACAAGAGAGATTACTTTCTACAAACTTATAGTTCTAAATTGTGTTCTGGTATCAAAAAAATTATAACATAAATATAGTATACGAAATACAGAATCTTGTAACATCTTGTTATGCGATAGAGAGAAGTAAATAAAACAAGGTGGAGTCTCTTCAGTTGGCTTTGTTGGCATGCATAAGGCTTCTTCTTGGTAATGTCTTTCTTAACTTTCAACTTATCTGATCTTCCTGACTTCTTCTTCTCCTTCTTGTCGTTGTACATGTTTATCGCCTAACTCACATATACAAATAATATCAGAGGCAAGAGACCAAAACCAGAGAGAGAGAGATGAGAAGTTTTTTCGATTTTACCATTCCAACGTTGAGGATCTCATGTGAATGCTTTGACAATAACTTGCCAAGTACTTTATTAGTCTGTTCTTTTTCCTCGTCGACCATTCCGTATCTTGGTACAACCGGTAAATACTGCGAAAAATTCCCACAAATTAGAAAATACAAATTAACTAAAACGGAAGGTGAAGATGACTGATGACTGATGACTAACCTTGTGGTGTTTGCCTTGCTTCTTAGGAGGTTTTTCTCCAGGCAGCTTTTTATCGAATTTACCACCACTAGCGGTTGAAGTAGCAGCTAAACCAGCTACATCACCAAGTGCCTCCTTTCCAATTTTCTGTGGCCGAGTTTTGGTGCCTGATATGGGCAATGCGGTTACAGCAAGTTGGACATGGCTGCATGTAAAACCCATTTGGATCTTCAGTTATCAAAACCATAAAACATGGTGGTATGATAATGCTAATCTAAGAAGTTGTTAATATTACCTCGGTAAAGCACCAGCTTTTGCAGCTGTCTTCAGATTCTGTAATCTGTTCTTTTCTTTTCTTGCTTTCCAACTCTCTTCTTTTTATCATCTAGTCTCTTGGCAAAAGGGTCTTCTCCTGGTTCTGCAGTTAAGCGAACTTGGTTTCATCAAGAAACTAACAACATAATCTAAAGCAAAAGATAGGAAAGTGTTTTTTTTAGCGCAAGACCTATCATCTGATGCCTTGGCCTCGATAATGGGGATATCGTTATCATCGTTAACACGGTCGTAACCATGGCGACGCTTAAACTGATCAGTTGTTTCGTCGTATACAATCTTGTCCTTCTTGCGTTTCTGTATACCTAAGAAACAGAACCAAAAACAAATTTATCATCAAACTGTAGAACAAAGAGGTTGTTAACCCATTAAATCTGAATAGAATAAAACTTGAAATCCACAAAAATAAACTCTCTAAATCAGCTTTACCTTTCTTGAGAGCAAACTCTTCCCACTTTGTAGGAGGCTTAGGCCTTGGAAGCTAGGAGAGAAAAAAAAAGGGAGAACGTTAGGATATGATTATAGTAGTACATTCAAAAGATGAAGTGACAAGCAAAACGCAAACAGGCAAGATTCCAAATCTGCTGTTCTGTTCTATCTTCTGGAAAGGCTCATAACATACATGTCCTGATTCATCGCACACACTGTCTCATGAGAGTGGAGATAGTGAAGAGTAAAAAAAAAAAAGGGAGGTTACATGTTTATCTCTAGGAAGTTTGGTGGAAGGAGGAGGCAATTGGACAAGGGGACCATCACTAGTCTCAGTAGAAGATAAGTTGAAAAGAGTATCAGCTATTGCCTCAGAAGAAGAAGAAGAAACAACCTTTTTTTAGTTGTTTGTTAGGGTTTCGGGATATTTGAAAAATAATAAAAAAATATTAATAATTATCATAGCCAGGTTTCGATCCTGGGACCTGTGGATTATGGACCCACCACGCTTCCGCTGCGCCACTCTGATTTGTTGGTTATTAATTGATCATACAAATATTAAAATAGAATACGCTGAACAGAGTCATAAATCGGGTCCTGACCCGAACATCTTCTAGTCGGGTCAACCCTCGAAAAAACCGGTTATGGTTTACTCAAATCATATTTGCAGGTTTGGTGATCTTCAACAAGATCTATAACCCATCATCAATCTCGATTCAATTCGATTCTCGACGCCGTGGATTTCGACACACATGTAAGTATCTCTCTCTCTCTTAGTTCTCATGGTGGAAACGTCTATCTTAGCTTTGAAATCTGTAGTCTTGGGATCTGAGGTTAGGGGGAGATCAATGAATCGATGAGTTAGCCTTAAATTTAACTAGAAATCCTTTAAATAAGAGATTAGTATAGTTAAGATTGAATGTGAGTCAATTAATCTATGAATAAATTTGGAGCTTGATTGAAAAAAATGTAATCTGTATGATCTAATAAAATGCTTAGGTGATTATGTTGCTTGTTGAAGAGATTATCTCTCTCTCTCTTTACCCCATGATTCTTGATCTTTCTCAACCATTTGGTGTTGCGTATTACAGATAAATCATCATGGGGTTCTGGACGCTAATGGAAGGGTTACTGCTATTCGCCAACGCACTAGCTATCCTCAACGAAGACCGTTTCTTAGCTCCCAGAGGATGGACACTCACAGAGCTTCACCAAACCGGCAAAAGAAACTCCCTCAAAGGCCAAATCGTCGGTCTCATCCACGCCTGCCACTACATGAGGCTTCCTCTCATGCTCTTCAACTTAATCGTCATCGTTTTTAAGCTCTTCTCCGGTTAAAAACAAAATAAAATTAGATTCTAATAATTCAACCCAAACACACTTCTCTTCTTTTTTTTTTTTTGTTCACCCTTGTCGGAACAAGAACTTTGTTCGTTGATTCATTAAAATTCAAAACCTGGCATTGTATACATTATTGTTCTGAAAAGACGTTGGATAGAGTGTTCTTCATTCAACAGGAATCATGACTTCGTTGGTCTTGAAAGGAGGCAACGTCCACGGAGGATTATACCTAGCAAGGACGTAATCTCCGGTGATCTTAAACCCATCTCTCTCGAGATCACTCCTCAGCTTCTCCACCTTCTCCCCCACCACACTCTCCGCCGCGGTTCCACTGAACGTGACAACGCCGTACTTCCTCCCTCCCTCCTCCCTAATCACCACCCTCTCGTCAGTCGGACGCGGCGCGTCCTCAGCCTTCTTGTACACTTCAGGCAACAGAAACTGCATCGTCACCGTCTTCTTCTCTCCTCCTCCTCCTCCTTCTTCCTTGGTCACAACCGGAGCTGTCATGGCGATCTTCTCCCCTTCCTTGGTGATCACCGGAGCTGTCATGGCGATCTTCTCCGGCTTCTGGTTCTCCGGTTTGCCGAACACGCCTATGTACTTGGCCAAGACCGAGAAGCCGCCGTCTTTGTTGTCTTTGAATTCGGAAGGATCGTAAGTGATCTCGGCCGCAACGGCGGGTGGATACTCACGGATCTCGTAACCGTCGCCGGATTTGACCACGGTGTATTTGGGTGTCTCCACGGAGATTTTACCAAATACCATTCCCATTATGTAAGCTTTACCAAAAAAAAAAAGTATTCCCACAGGTTTTGTTATTTATCAGTTTGGTTATTGCGGTTGTTAAAAGCAAGCATTTGATAAGGTTGTGTATATAACGAAGATATGGATAAACTCAAATGGAATGTTTGGAAACATCGAGAAGTTTGTAACGACGAGTCATTGTTACTATTTGCATGGTAGCCAAGATTTAGACAGAAGCAGTTTTGACACGTCTCTGTTTTGTGTGGTGGTTCAGAGAGTTACTTCCTTCGGTGGTAAGGCCCATGCTCGGTTGTTTCAGAACGGCACGTATGTTTTTTGCATATGTGAAAGCCAAAAAACGGCACGCAGTTAGAGTAGCAAAGGTTTAGTCCTGTCCGTACTATCGATTAAGATATTTTCGTTACCAAACAGAGGGAAAATGGGCTTTTAATTCTCAATCTATTTGCAATAGGCAATTTAAATACCAAACTATTGGTTGCGCGATTTAATGCCTCAACTAGTTGTTGATTTGGTAAACTAAAGACTACAGAAGTCAGACGTCATGTTTTAAACGGAACCCGTTAGTACTGTGAAACATTGTTTTCGACTTTTCTTAAAAACTCAGAAATCCCCAATCTGAAACCCTAGATTGAGTGCAAAGAGATTTCCGGTGTGATGGTGAGGACGTTCACCGGAAGACGAGGAGGAGCACGGAATAAGCTTCAAACCCGAAGAGGATCATCAAATCCCATAGTTCCTGAAGTTCCCAATGTTTCTGATGCTCCCAACATTCTTGCAGGTCCAAACGTTTCTGAAGTTCCCATAGATGCTGAGAGAAAGGTAAAATAAGTTCTTTTCATGTTACTATCCCTGTTACTAATTTTTATTTTTGATTCTTGTTATTGATTCTCGTTCTTAATGATTCTCTTTACATGTGGACTTTGTATTAGGACACAAGATGTTGATGTGTCTGGATTTGATGGAGAAACAATGGTACATGAAGAAGAAACAACAGTACATGAGAATGAAGAAGAAACTATGGAACATCAAAACGAACAAGAAGCTATTGAGTCGCGTGAGAATTCATCCGTTGAGGGAGATGATTGTGAGGTCATTGTTGAAGATATGGCTGGATACAAGGAGTCTGAACCGGTGCTGCAGTCGGATGATAATGAGTTTATCGATGTACCAATCCGTGAAGAGGATCACTTTAGAGAGGCTGGCTGTGAAGATGGAAATGAATACCACGAGGGTGATGACGATAGTGGGGATGATGTCTGGAACGACGATCACATACCGGATCCATTATCAGATGATGATCGTCAAGATGTAGAAGAAAAAAGAAGGCAATTCAACTATGGTGATGATGAGATTTTAGCGTTAGGAAAGACGTTCAATAATGCCGAGGAATTCAAGTATGTTGTTCTCAAGTATTCACTGAAGACGCAGTATGACATAAAGTTTTATAAATCATCAGCTGATAGGCTTGGAGCACGGTGCACACAACATGAAAAAGAAAAATGTGGTTGGAGAGTATACTGCTCTTTCGAGAGAGGTAGGAACAAGCTGATGGTGAAAGTCTTCATGAATACCCATATTTGCGTTAGATCCGGCTACACTAGATTGTTGAAGTGTGGAACAATAGCACAACTTTTTGAAGAGAGACTGCGAATTAATCCAAAAATCAGGTCGCGTTTCATGGTTGATGAGATAAAGAGAGAGTATAACATGATTGTAACCGAGGAACAATGCAGAAGAGCGAAGGCAACACTTGCAGCCAGAAGAAAAGCTGGTCATGAAGCCCATTTTGGTAGACTTTGGGATTATCAGGAAGAGGTACTTTCATCAAATGTCGGATCAACAATGGAGATTGAGACAATTCCGGGACCAGTTCCTGGAAGCAAGCAAAGATTTCACAGGTTGTATATGTGTTTTGAAGCTTTAAAATCTTCTTGGAAGAAGTCATGCCGGCCCATTATAGGATTGGATGCTGCTTTTATGAAATGGGATATAAAAGGCCAAATGCTTGCTGCTGTCGGTAGGGATGGGGATAATCGAATTTTTCCTATAGCTTGGGCTGTCGTTGAAGTTGAAGATAATCCTAATTGGCTATGGTTTGTGCAACTACTGAAGAAAGATTTGGGACTTGAAGATGGAGAGGCCGTTACAATAATTTCAGACAAGCACATGGTATATAGTTAAGCTTCATTTGTTCATTTACTTTTGTTTTCTTTGTACTTAAGCTCAGTGTTCATTTGTACAGGGTATACTACATGCAGTTCATGAAGAGCTTCCTAA
This sequence comes from Brassica oleracea var. oleracea, assembly GCF_000695525.1. Taxonomy (NCBI): domain Eukaryota; kingdom Viridiplantae; phylum Streptophyta; class Magnoliopsida; order Brassicales; family Brassicaceae; genus Brassica; species Brassica oleracea. The sequence goes on from NC_027751.1 coordinate 6,216,125, forward strand.
AGCCGAGCACAGAATGTGTGCCAGACATGTTCTAGAGAATTGGAAGAAGACAAACAAAGACATTCTTCTTGAACGTTTGTTTTGGAAAATAGCCCGGAGCTACACACCAGCAGCGTTTACAGACAACTGAGAGGCGCTTAAGAAGTACAATGAAGGGGCTTATGACTCTTTGCAGTCTACTGCACCGATGACATGGTCTCGTGCATTCTTCAAGCTTGGATCGTGTTGTAATGACAACCTCAACAATTTGTCTGAGTCATTTAACAGAAGTGTTAGAGAATCTAGGAGGAAGCCTCTTCTAGATATGTTGACAGAGGTGAGGAGGAAGACCATGGTGAGGAATGCAAAGAGAACGGTTTTGACCAACAGATGGAATAAGCGGTTCACGCCAAGAGCAGACAAGGAGATTGAGCTTAACCGTCAAAAAGCTAAAGATTGCATTAGATATATGACCACTGGACAGATGCATGAGATAGAGTATCACGATGATGCATACACCGTCAATATGGCTGAGAAAACATGTGGTTGTGGCTACTGGCAGTTGAATGGTCTGCCTTGTATGCATGCTATGTGTGTCATTACGACAACAAGATTAAATCTTAATGATTACGTCTCTGATTTCTACTTGACCTCAACATGGCGCCAACTATATGCAGAAGGTATGAAGCCAGTTCAAGGGATGAAATCGTGGCCAAGGTTAGGTCGCCAGCCAATTCTTCCACCACCTTCACGATTCAACCGTGGAAGACCTAATGACTATGCTAGGAAGAAAGGTCCTCATGAGTCTTCTAATCCACACAAGCTTACCCGTCATGGTCGAGTAGGAACTTGCTCAAACTGTAGGAAGGAAGGCCATAACAAGACTAGGTGTCCTACATTACCAAGTGCAGTAGTGGTCTCTTCATGTTTATGTTATCTTATTGTTTTGTAAGGATCTCGGCTTGAATTGTTTTTCTCGGGTTTGTAAGGTTTTGGCTTTCGGTGATATAGGATGTTAGCTCTCGGATATATGAGGGTCTCTTTTTGTAAACTCAAAAACCCAATCTCAAATCAAGTTTATGAACAACTTTATTTATTATAAACTCCCCTAGTAAGCACCAATAGGTTTATCATCAACTAACAATCTCATAAGCTTCTTTAAACATAAATTGTCATACATTCAAACACATAAGTTGTTTTACATTCAGACACATAATTTATCTTAGATTTTCATACATATTTTCTTACACTCTCATACATTATCTCTTACATTGTCTTCTTACCAAACACAAGTGAGCTTTCACCTTGATCAAACATCTTGTCGCAGAAGACAACCACGGCCACAATACACAAACCACTAAAAAGTATAATGGTCATTCTTTTGATTTTTTTCATCTCCGTTTTACATCCTTGGACTTCTTCTTTCAAGTTCTCAATCTGAAGCTTGAGGTCATTTATTAAAAACATCCCTTCATCCTTCAGCTCATTCACTTCTTCATATGTTCCATCCTCAACCCACTTGAACAAGTGGCCATCCTGAAACACACATGAAAGATAAAGATGAACACATGAAAGATAAAGATAAAGCGATATCAGTGGCAAACACATGAGAATAAGTAATCTAGTACATCTTACCGCTCGAGAATAAGCACATCGAAAATAAGGACGTCCTGGATTAGCTATGGACTTTGATGTAAAGATCTTAACCGGACTTCCATCTTTTACCAGTCACTCGATTCTTCAAAACAATGAAAAGAACATATGACTTACATATTTTGATCCAGAAGCTATTTGAACTGTTTCCCGACAAAGCTTCTTGTTCTTCTCGAAGTTCTTCATGAGGTCGCCGGATTCGCTCTCTTATCCCGCCGGAAAACACCTCTCGCTCGCCGGAATTGCCCCTGTCGAAAGTAGGGTTCCAAATTTGGGATTTTGAGTTATATCGTAACTGAGGGGAATTAAAACTAACGACAAAGTTTTATGATTTAACTGCTGACTTTCGTAGTCTTTAATTTGCCAAGTCAACTACTAGTTGGGGCATTAAATCGCGCAACCAATAATTCGGTATTTAAATTGCCTATTGCAAATAGATTGGGAATTAAAAGCCCATTTTCCCACCAAACAGAAGAGTAGGGTTTTGTCTTGTTTTTTTTTTGTAGGCGCCATGTATAAATATATCTCCAAGCCTTGGCTGACTGATTCCTTCGTCTGATGTTTGATGGGTTACGATTAGTTTAGATAGATTTTTTTCTAGAGGCTTATTTTGTTCTTTCTAGTTCGAGGGTGGTGGAGCAATCGGTGATGAATTCCATGAAAAATTGTTATCCTTGCACTTTGATTGCTAGTGAAGATAAAAATGGGGTTTTCGATTCTGAGATGCTTCTCTTCGTTTGCGTGTTCTTTTTGGTTTTGCATTCACTGATTGGATCGATGATTGATTGGTTTACTAAACTGCGTTATCTATCTGCAAATCTCGTTCAAGGAGTTTGAAGAAACAATAAAAACTGAGATCCATCTTTTGCTTTTTTTTTTTATATACATGTAATGGTGATAGCTTTCGGTTGATGTTAGAATCAGATCCATGATGTTAATTGAAAAACTGCGTTATCTATCTTAAAATCTCCGAAATAGGAGTTGCAGATACTAACAGAAAACGCTGAGATCTGATATTCAGTTGATCTGTTCACGATACTGGCCTTGTTGTTTTGGTTTTGGGATTATTTGTGACCTTTTTTTTTGAGCTTGCAAAAATACATTAAGATAGCTAAACTATGGGTTAACTATAGATGTCCAATGTCAGAAATTTACACAAATGGTAAGGCGAACCAATGAATATTGTTTTAGAAACCACACTTTCATAAACATTGTGTATACAGATGAAAAAATATCAGTCAATATGATGGTGAATAATATTTAGCAGAAACGAGCTGGGCTGCAGCAAATGGACTATTACCCTTATACATTCACATAGTTAAACCGTTAACATATCAGAATTATACGTTTATTAGGGGGAAAATGGGTTTTTAATTCCTCAGGTATTTGTAATTAACACTTTTAATACCCAACTATTTATTGCACATATTTAATCTTTAAGTACATGTTGACTAGGCAAAATTAAACTTTAAAAAGTCAACTGTTAACTTTTTTCACAGAAAAGTTAGTTCTATTAGGAAAAAAATCAGTGTTTGTCTTTTGAAACCTAAAAAATCCCTAAAACTGATTCCTCATACGAATCCGGAGGAGAAGGGGCGAACTCCCGCAATTAAGAATGAAAAACATGATTATTTTTGTTCAGTTACACAACAAATCTCCTTAGAATTTTGCTCATTGTTGCCATTGAAGTGTTCAAGTAGATGTCAACAAGAGAAACAAAGAAAAAGCTACGATCTAAAAGACGTTCACGTAGAGAAGCTTCCTACACATACTTCTCCTTGGATCTAAAAGAGCATGCTGTTAGTAACTAAGTCTAAAGATTATGACCTTAAAGGTAACTTGAGAGGAACTCATAATCAATCATCTATTATTGCAGAGCTGCCACATTTGTCAAATGAAGTTGCAGCCTAGGAGGTGTAGCTCTGGTTTGATATGGGTAGTTTTTTTGCTATGTTTCATAGTAGTCTTTTTCTATTTATTTTGGTAAAGATCGAGTCTTTATGTTTCAAGATGATATTAATGTGATTGAATTGTACAGAAGATGAAACATATCCACTTCTCCATTTAAGTAATCTCTTTCTTCTTCGTTGCTCCTTTGAAATAAAAACACAAATATCAGTTCTTACCTTAACAAAAGTATCAATTTTATATTGATGCTCATCGATGAACAAAAGATCTTGATTTATAAGTTCAGCTGGGTTTGGCTTGATTAACCGGTTTGCTTAGCATAGTTGCGCGGCAAACTTTACGTGTCAAGCTCGAGGGAGTCTTGTAATGGGTCGCCAAAGCCGAGAAGCTTAGATGGATGAGCTCAACGATGTTAGAATCAGCCACTCCACTTTTGTCGGGACACATTAACCTGAACGTCCTTTGGATTGTTGTTTTTTCTTTCTTTCTTTGCCTTGTTGACACTTACTTGAACGCTCACTTCAATGGCAACAATGAGAAAAATTCAAAGGACATTTGTTGTGTAACTAAACAAAAAATCATGGTCTTCCTTTGTAATCGTCCGAATTGTCTAGTTCTCGCCGGAATTCACCTCTTCTCCTCCGGAATCATATGAGGAATAATTTTAGGAATTTTTTAAGTTTCAGAAGACAAAACTCGAATTTTCTTCTATTAAAACTAACGTCTCCGTGATAAAACTAACCGTAGAATTTTTAGAGTTTAATTTTGCACGGTCAACATTTACTCGAGAATTAAATATGTGCAAGCAGTAGTTGGGTATTAAAAGTATTAATTACAAATACTCGGGGAATTAAAAACCCATTTTCCCGTTTATTAGGCCCTATTCATGACTATTACCTTCATATTTCACATAATTAAACCGTTAACATTTCAAAATTATACATTTATCACTCAAAATAATATGCTTTATAAAATACCAATTCAAAATAAAAATAAAAAATATAAAATACCATTTCGAAATAAAAAAATATAAGCATCATTCAGTGGAAAAAATAAAAATATTAAATACACCAATTCTAGATGTATACAAGCTAATGAAATCACAATCTACCATTGAAAACAAACGTTATTTTATCATATTCGTAGACTGCTTGACATTATTAATCCAACGATAGAAAACCACTAGGATTTATTTGTGTAGACAAACCGGCCCAATTAGTAAGCGCAAACACTTTAAACCGGACGGTTAAGTTCTCTAATTTTGACCCTTAGGAAAAAAAATGGATTTTTACCGCGAGAACCAGACGCAAAAATGCGAAATTAAACCGTATCCAGTGGCGCTCGAAAATGTTCCCGCTCCCCTCCCGCTCCTTCGTTTACTTCTTCTAATAATCTCCTCTCTCTATATATATACATTCCAGACTATCTCCACTCCCGTTTTGTTTTGTTCTCTTTGTTAGATCGCTTCACTTCGAATCTTATATCGGAGAAAAATGGCGAGGTCGAACAGATCCAAGAGCTCAGAGCGTGTAGGGAAGGGTAAAGTGACTCCAGTTCAAGTCGCTTACCTCGTGGATCGATACCTATGCGACAATCGATTCTTAGAAACCCGATCCATCTTCAGATCCGAAGCTTCTTCTCTCATCTCCAAATCTCCACTCCGTGAAGTAAAATAATACTCATCTGAAATTTTTTTATTTTATATTTTTAATCCCTCTTTTAATGGTTTTCTTATTAGATTCTCTCTGTTTCTTTAGGCTCCGTGCAGTTTGATACCACTGGATGATATCTTGAACGAATACATCAGCCTCAAGGAGCTCAAAGTCATTGTCGATCAAGAAAATGCGAGACTTGATCAAGAGAAGACTCGCGTTCAGAATCTATTACATGGGATGCAGGATGTCATGAACGCTTACAACTCCACCGCATCTGCTCTTCCACCTCCGGCGATTACGACGGCAGCTCACGCAACTACTTCTCAACCAAACAACATCAGCGTCTCTCCTTCAGGTACTATACTACTGCTTTTGAGTTATTGCCACACGGTCTGGTTTAGAGACTGAAGCTGCTTGAGCTGATTGTTTTGTTATTATCCGTGATGGTTATGTACAAGTAAGGTTTCTTCTTTATTGTGCCAAAGTCTCACACTTGGTTCATTTGTATCCAAAGAAATGATATAAAATAACCTGATCTTTGCTTGTTGTATCCTGATTTTATTTTTTTTCCTAATGGAAAATGATATATTTCTTATTTTCAGGCGGCACAGGGCATATTAACACGCCTAACCTTATGTCAGCATCATTGCCAGGAAACAAAAGAGTTGGGAATTTCACAGCTCCCTCTAGTCAATCTATTACCAAAAAGCGAAAGAGTCCTGAGGTTTCTCTAGGAGCTGCTTCTTCTGCTTCTAATAAAGGTCGGTCTACTGCAAACTCTTGTTCTTTTCATTTGAATGTTGATACCTTTTTTTTTTAAGTCTCCATCGGTTGTCCTTAAACGTTCGTGTTGTGTCTTCTTTTCTTTATTACAGGTAGGAAAAAGATACCACCGGTGGATAACAATGTAGCTAATGAGTCATCTCATATTACATCAAGTGTGGCAAAGTGTTTGTTTACCAGATCAGACGTGTCACCTCCGACCAATCCATCTTGTCTGAGTACACCACAAAATCAAGCCTCTCCTCAGAGTGATGTGTCTGTTACTCCTACAAACTGCACAATCGTCACTAAGGAGAGAATCACAGTCAGTCCCCACAAGCAAAATCCTTCTTATACCGTGGAAAGGAGCCATATGGTTTCTTCTTTCTCCCCTGTTAAGTCTAACGCAAATATGTCGAGTAAAAGAGATCATGCGAAAGGAAGGCTCAACTTCGATGACATTGATGCCACAACGAACTTATCTCCACCTGCTTCTGGAGATTTTGTTTCGACTTCTTCATCTGGCTCTGAAGCAGAAGTTGATTTGTTTGATATTGATTTTCTGAGCGACAACTTTCCATTCTCGGAAGTGCTTGTCGATTTCGATATTGCTTGTCAAGGAATGCCAGACCCTTGCCTGCCACAACCATCAAACTGTTCCTTTCAGTTAGCCTAAGCAGGCTTCTAGAAAGCTTTAACGGTAATGTAGATCACACAGTTTTGAAAAAATGCAATCCTTCGTTTCTTTATTTGGCTCTTAACTAGTTCTTCATGTTAAGTGAATATGAGTTTTTTTTTTCTTTATTTAAGATGTCCTTTACAACTAAAACTATCTGAATCAAGCCAAGTACTACAGCTTCTCCAAGTTTTTTCATAGCTTTCAATGTAAAGCAGAAGAATCATTTGTGTATTCTGCCCTATATTAAAATATGTTACTGAGTGTATACTTCTGCTATCAAAAGATTCATATATATGCTAGGCCTAACATAGTTTTAGAGCTTAGAGAGAGAAATGAATGAAAACTACTTGTAACTCAAGTTAGACCATAACTGCCAATGAACAACATAATATAATTTCTTATATAAAAATTAAAACATTTTTGTAAATCATTTAAGCTGTCCACCTGAATTGGCTCACCAACTCACCAATCATATGTTTCTGTTGACCAAAAAAAGGACTTAACAACTGAAGATATTGGCAAAGTGGGTGGCATGTAAGTTTTTATTTTGGGCTTTGGGTCCGCTTTAGTTTTTATTTTCGCTTTGGGTCGCGTTCATTTTCGACCCTATACAACTCATCCAGCAAAGACGCATCACACCCTCATCTGTCTCATAAATTGCGACCTTGCCACTGAAGCCTTCTCACGTGAGAGAGACTGTCGCGATTCCCAAGACAGACGCGCCGAGTTACTTCTCACCCGCAAACCACCGCGGTAATTAAACATCTTTCTTCTCCATTCTCTTTCTCTCTCTCCATCGAATTATTCTGCTAAACCTAAAAGTCGAAAAGTCTTGTCTTCTTCCGAGCTCTCGTGACGACTTTAGTAGTCTTCGGTTTCGATTCACTGCAGCAGCTCAGCATCGGCTTTGATTTTCATTGCTATGGTTTCCCAGACGAACTCGTCGCTGTCGAAGATCCACACCCACACCCCGCGAGCAGGCCCGGCAGCGGAAGGCCAACGGATACCCAGGTACTGCGAACGGTTTTATATGTTTCTTCTTTTCAGAACTGGACTCTGGCCTCTCATCAGACTCTGCATGTTACCATTGGAATGCAGAGTTTATTCAGGGTCGATGTTTGTTTTAGATCCCTGTAAACAAGCTTTCACCAAATTTTTTATGTTTAAATGACCAATCATCTCCTTGTGTAGTTTCCGACTCGAACGAAGATAAAAAGGCCTCCTCCATGGACTCCACGACACCGACATCTCCACCGGTCAATGCCGTACATGACGATTCATCTATGCAATTGCCTACGAGACTGTTTGCTCCGGGCTATTTCCCAACTGCTTTGCGTCATTGGTGCTGTTGCGTCTGCTCTGGCAGGTTCGACGGACATGGACATTTTACTCCGTGCTCAGTGATGTTAGGAGTTTTCAAGGCTCCTAAGACAAATGATGTAGTATACTGATTGTCGAACCAGTTCTGAGGGATATCAAAGCACTGAGAATGCAAGTACTCACTTAATCTAAGTGCAACCAATGATTTAGATGGGTTTTAAACTACTACTAATACTAGAAAGCAATAACAAAATGATACTTTCTTGACTAAGGGAAAAGAGAACTCATGGGCATAGGGATTAGACCTTGGGTGATCAAGTATCGAACTAAGGATGGCAAATGATCAATCAAACTATCAACCTTAAGCCTAGACACAATTCTAAGCAAGCTCTATGTCTAGATAAATGCTCATTTGCTAACATATCTCAAACATCAAATGTCTTTGGTTGAATAATATAAAAGCAATCATTACTAACAAGTCTATTAGCTATCTTAGCACATTTAACAACAAATGTCTTTGGCAAAGTACACTAAAAGCCTAGGAGAGTTGTCTCAGGCATTTCATCAAACACCTTTCGGGTAGGAAATGCCTATTGATCAACTTTTGAGTGGCCAACTCAGAAGATGCATTAGGAATACTCTACTAGCAAGGAACAAGAATGATCTACACTAAAACATCCTAGAACTAACCTAATCACCCTTAATCTCCCTAACCCATGAATTCAAAAGGTGATTACTCACTAATCTCCATGATTCCTCTTAAACCCATATTGAATTTCAGATTAATCATGTAGAGAAACACAGGAAATAGATAAGAACACAGAATTCTCAATAATAAACTGATCAATTGATTCAAAGAGATGACTTTCCAAAGGTTTTTGGTGGTTTTTCTAAGAACAAAGATGATCCCCCTCTTGGTGGCTCCTAGAGTATTAAAACATAGGTTTAGAAAATAAAAACGTGCATAATGAAATGACCAAAAGGCCCTTGAGAAATCATAAGTTCGAGCAGAAATAAGACGCGGAGCGACCTCCGCTCGTCGCTCCGAGTAGTCGCTCCACACTTCGGGAGCGACCTCGCTGTGTCGCTGCGAGAGGTCGCTCCGGACTCGTTCTCGCGTTTCCGAGTGATGAAAACGCGAGCGACCTCCGCTCGTCGCTCCGAGTAGTCGCTCCACACTTCGGGAGCGACCTCGCTGTGTCGCTGCGAGAGGTCGCTCCGGACTCGTTCTCGCGTTTCCGAGTGATGAAAACGCGAGCGACCTCCGCTCGTCGCTCCGAGTAGTCGCTCCACACTTCGGGAGCGACCTCGCTGTGTCGCTGCGAGAGGTCGCTCCGGACTCGTTCTCGCGTTTCCGAGTGATGAAAACGCGAGCGACCTCCGCTCGTCGCTCCGAGTAGTCGCTCCACACTTCGGGAGCGACCTCGCTGTGTCGCTGCGAGAGGTCGCTCCGG
>NC_027751.1:6227119-6236897 GCF_000695525.1 Brassica oleracea var. oleracea
GTTGCTTGTCTTCTCGTCTCTTTCTAGTACACTCCCTCTCTAAAGCTCTGATGTCTACGGCTCTTGGAACTAGGTTTGATGGACCCTTGCTCCTCAAGTTCGTACACCTGTAAAGTAAAGGGAGGTGAAGAAGGAGAATCAGTAACAAAAGAAAATAAAAATGACTTAGTCTCAAGCAAGTGACTAAATCTCAAAGTTTAAATCTACTCAGAATTTGGCAACGGCGCCAATTTGATGTTAGGAGTTTTCAAGCTCCTAAGACAAATGTTGTAGTATAGTGAATGTCGAACCAGTTCTGAGGGATATCAAAGCACTGAGAACGCAAGTACTCACTTAATCTAAGTGCAACCAATGATTTAGATGGGTTTTAAACTACAACTAATACTAGAAAGCAATAACAAACTGATACTTTCTTGACTAAGGGAAAAGAGAACGCATGGGCATAGGGATTAGACCTTGGGTGATCAAGTTTCGAACTAAGGATGACAAATGATCAATCAAACTATCGACCTTAAGCCTAGACACAATTCTAAGCAAGCTCTATGTCTAGATGAATGCTCATTTGCTAACATATCTCAAACATCAAATGTCTTTGGTTGAATAATATGAAAGCAATCATTACTAACAAGTCTATTAGCTATCTTAGCACCTTTAACAACAAATGTCTTTGGCAAAGTATACTAAAAGCCTAGGAGAGTTGTCTCAGGCATTTCATCAAACACCTTTTGGGTGGGAAATGCCTATTGATCAACTTTTGAGTGGCCAACTCAGAAGATGCATTATGAATACTCTACTAGCAAGGAACAAGAATGATCTACACTAAAACATCCTAGAACTAACCTAATCACCCTTGATCTCCCTAACCCATGAATTCAAAAGGTGATTACTCACTAATCTCCATGATTCCTCTTAAACCCATATATGGGAGTGAATTGAGCTAGTCACTGTGGCTGGTCGCTCTGGCTGGGAGCGACCTCGGTAGGTCGCTCTGAGAGGTCACTCTGCGATGCTCGACCAGGATGGATATGCCTCTAGTAAATTGATCATAACTCCTTCGTTACATCTCCAAATGACTTGAAACCACTTCCATTAGAAAGCTAACTCAATTTTCTGTGTCTCCACAAAATCTTAGCAACAGGAGATTTCTCTAAAGGCTCCATCCATGCTCATCTTTCACCTCCCTTTGGATCATAATGCTCCCAAACATCTCAAATCACTCCATGGCACACTCCAACACCTAATAAGGACAATGAATGCAAAATGCAACCTAGTCATGGTTAAATCCTAATCTATATGATGAAAATGCTCATGGATGAATGGATAAAACAATGTAAATATGCAAGATATCACTCAGTTTGGCAGATTGTTTCACCTATATGTTGCTCGTTGCCACAACTCAACTAAGCTGATTGGAAGCCTCCTCTGCCGTCAGCTTATTACGGCATGAAAATACGAACTTTGGTACACCTTCGCAAATCATCCTCTTCATTTCTCCCTGTATGAGTTTCACTCGATAACTGGCTTGAACTGCGGCGCATTCGACGTTGAAGATTCAGACTCTGAGGAGGCTGCAGGTAGTGTTATGTGGCAAAAACTTTTTGATACAATGGTGGGTGATATAACCGTAGCTATGGTTCTTGAGATGCTACACAATCCTTTTCTTGCGGGTTGGAAACGACTTCCTTTGGCTTTGATAGCATTGGTGGATGGGGTTCTTTGTTGTACTAACAAAAACCTGAAGCTCACCCCACCAAGTATGTCGAAATGCTCACTAACGTACCATCGTTCTTGAACTATCCATGGGGTCGACTCTCGTTTCTATACACCCTGTCTCATTTTTTGCCTCCCCCTATCAGTAAAGACATCCCTGACCCGCTGCACGAACTGCGGATCTGGTTATCTCAACAGACAACCGCGTTCTATGGTTTTCCCCAAGCTCTCCAGTTGCTTGCTTTCGAAGCCGTGCCTCAGCTCTTGGCTAGAATTCCTGATGCACCCAACACAGTAACTTTTATGGAGGACCCTCCGGCTTGTGCGACCACTGTGATTATCCTCAACACAAAAGACATTCTCGCTGTCGAAGCAGAACCAGATGTAAGCTACTTCTCACTCATTTTTTTCCAACGTTTCTGCCATCTGGAACATTTATTCATTGATCTGTTCTATCTCGCTTCCTAGGTTACCGTACACTTCAGCCTCATCCCAGAAGCAGAGCGCCACATGTGGTTGTACGAGGTCGAAGACTTACAAGTAAATCGTTTGGTACACCGCGTTAGTTCTGGCCATACATCTACTACTGAAGATTTCAGAGGTGCAGAGAAGTCTTTTCGTGGTCGAGGGAAACAACCCGAAAATGCCCCCCTTCCACCAGAAGACAAACCTGAAGTTGTACCCATCTTCCAGCGTAATTTAGGTCTGCGTAAACTTGCGGCTGTTGTTGATGAAGACGTAACATCATCCGAACATAATGAACCCGAGGTCCCTCATCAATCAGGAAGTTCTCCAGAAAAAGATTTGAAACTGTGGCTTTCAGAGCTGCTTCAAAACATGGCCAGAGGGATCTACGAGCGCTTAGAAACTATGGAGAGAAATATATGCTCTCACTTAGGTGTGTCCCCACCTAACGTCCACAACACACAGAAAATGAAGGTGGATGATGATTCTCCGAAAACCGATGGTATCCAAGCGCAGCGGCCACCTCGCAAGTCAAGGAGAACAAATTCAACTGTTACTAAGCCGGCAACGAAAATACATTCCTATCCACAACACTCTGCAGACCGCTTACAGGTACACCCAACTAAGCCACACCCAAAATTGAAATATTCTTATTTGTTCTGTGTTCTGACCCCAAGAGAATTCTCAGGGAAATAAAGGACGCACCTCTCCGTACTTCAACAAGGAGTCTCAAGACGATAACGACTGTGCCCATGACCGTACTCCACCTTTCGATGAACATGTCAACTATCAGGTTAAGTGAGAGAGTATTGGTTTCTCCAAATGTTGTTGTAAGTTTAGTGTACATTTCTGAAAGGGGATGTACGGTTTTCATACAAGAACCACGTACACCATATGTTGTACCGGATGAATCAAATGCAGAAAACCCCGTCACAACGGTCACTATTTATAATCCTCTTATATTTGTTCATCCACAGTCCTATGTGTCACCAACCAAGGTGACTCAACCTCTTTATAGTTAGTTTCTACTTTGGTAGTTTGTAGTTAGTTTCAACTTTGCTAGCATATCAGCGTTTCAATCTTTTGTTGATATTTTTCTATGTTCACGCTTCTTGCAGAGTGTTATAGACGAACCTCCCGGTATAAGTGATTTGACTCCAACCAAGCGCTTCGGCGATGAAAAACCTGTGACGATCACGTGGGAAGAAACAAACCCTCATGCCTACACCTCGGGCAAAATAGCACCTACCAGTGAGACTCCACCGTCAGCTGCGTATAGGGTCTCTGGCCCACATTTACCATCCCCCCGAACTGCAGCTGATGTGGAAACTCTTTCAATAAACGTAAGTGCTACAAAAACTCAGTCAGCAGCTGCTACAGAGGGCGCATCACGTGATTCGGTGGCCGTTGGAAACGAGAGATCCCCGATTGAGGAGGACGAGAACTATGAAAGTTGTCAAGAAAACATCTCCATTGATACCCCGTTGCAAGAGAAACACCCTCTTGCTGTAGAAACCTTTACTGGTCCTGACACGGATGAGGACGACAGTTCAATGGAGAGTGGTGGTAAACGTCTGCGAAAAAAATCACAGAAAATTTGTGGAGTGTACACCCCAGATGCAAGGTTGAAAGGGTTGTTCATGAGCGAGAAGAAGACTGAGTATAGGCCCCTACCCAAGACAAGTTGTGCTGTTTTTAAGAAGTTTAGCGATATTCTCAGTGAAAACCTCGTGCAGTAAGTTTGGGATGTAATTTACTGTTACAAACATATAGACATCTTGTTCAGGCTGATTGAAAATAGCCTTCCCGCTGCTTTAATTTTGCAGGCAGTTCGAAATCAAGACCTCTCACATAGTCACAAATCATTTCTTCCTTGACATAGCTACACCCGGGAAATGGCTGTCGGACGAGGTACAAATATTTTTTCAAACTTTGCAAAGTTTATGTTTGTCTCATTATTTTTTGCTGCTAATAATGTAACACAGCACATGCATTTGATAATGCAAATGTTGTGGAGGCATCGTGGCCCGCTTTCAACGAAGTTGAGGATAAGTTGGATTTTGATTGGGGCACAAACATAGCAGCTTATATTACAGGAAAGAGTAGGGGCTAAAACCTTAAGTTTGAACTTGGCCGCGATGTCGACATGGTGTACGCTCCAATGAATTGGTGGATGAATCATTGGGTTGGTCTTTGTATTAACCTGCAGACTTCTAACGTGACCATCCTTTATTCGTTCATCACTGAGAATCCAACTGAAGCACATGTTGATGTACAAATGACTCCTATTCTGAAGTCATTACCATACATACTTGAGCAGTATGTCGGGTATACAGTGTACCAAATCAGTGAAGGAGTGCGCTTTTACTCGTGGAATCGGGTTGAAGGCATCTATCACAACAAGAGGGGTGGTGATTGTGCGCCTTGCACTGCTAAGTTTATGGAGATGCATTGTAATGGTGATGAGAAAGAAGAGATGAGTTTGATAACAAACAGAGTTGTGGATAAAATTCGCGAGCAGTATGCAATGGACTGCTACGAGGAGTTCGTTGGCGATTATCGGGTTGCAAACGAGGCCATATGAAGTAGAAGTAACTTGATTCTACCTATCTACTTTCAAAAACATTTCTCGGGTGTATTATTATTGAAGGCGTGTATCTATTATTTGTCTGAACTTAATATCTACGTTTTGTCAAAAGTGTGGAAGAACTTTTCTACAATGTAAAATAAAGTGTGGAAGAACGTAATCTTTTTAACAAGAACGTAATCTATTTTGCAAGAACGGAATATTTTAAAAGAACATAATCTATTATACATGACCCACTCGTTATGTAATCTATTTTACATATTGAAACACAAGTTCGTATTGACTATCTTGTATATAATTAGCATTGTAATAATAATTCATTGCATAGTTCATATACGTACACTTACATTAATAAGCTGCATACCATCTCCATTCGCCAACTTTTTACTGACAACTAAAAGGTTAAATGTTTAAATCTGTCAGAAATGTCGTTATACTAGTAGAAATGTTTTATTTAAAGGATAACGGTACACCTATCATAGAAATGTCTTGTAGCCGTACACTTAAACATTTAAACCGTACACCTTATGTTACAGCTAGTAGAAATCATTGGGGTAACGGTTTTTATGAAAATACTTAATCTCGTCAATCTCTGCAGCGTTATTCTTCTCGTCTTCTTCTAGTATTTTAATACGATTTTCCATCGAATTTAAGCTTCGAATTCTGCGTTCTTGGCCTTCAACTTTCTTCTTTAGCATCTCGGTTTCCTCTGCAATAGCCTCATCCCATTCTTTCTTTCTGTGCAAGCCGTCACCCTGCAAATTAGAGTGAAATAATCAAATTTCTCACACTGATAAACAATATGTTATATGTTTCTAACCTCAAAGTCTTTGCAAATGAAGTATTTCTTTCCAATGTCTGCTTGTGCGTTACAGATCTGTATGACAATCTGGCCACCGCATGGACAGCGACGCGGAATTCCATAGTAAGAGTCGGCAACGGTGTAAAGCATGTCGATATACCTCTTCGCTCTTTTATCGTCGCTGTAGCTTGGATCCGTCATTCTAAAAATTTGCGGTAACGATTACAAAGGAAGGACCGGTTTTAAACACGCTTCATTGTGTAGATGTGAGTTTAAATGTTCAATCTGACACTCCAACCCCCAAATATTGATTCGTCACCAACCAAACAACATTCATTTATTTCAACCACCAAACCTCGTTAAATCTTAAACGTATGGAGATAATATTAATTAAATATTTTGTTTCCTTTTGAATTTTAATGATGACCCATTTGTTGCGATTCGAACACCAATATAACCGTTAAGATAGAATAAACATAGTCTCGGAACTGAAATGCAAAAAAGTAGCCGTTAGGAGAGATTTAATTGACAAAAAATATTGCCGTTGGGGAATGTAAAAGTCAGAGTGGTTTCCCTATATAAGGAGATTGAACTGAGATGTTTTGTATTCACAGCAAATAACTCTGCTTTCCCCAGAAGACACTGATCCAATATTTTCAGCAGATGACGGATCCTTACTATACAGATGTGAAGCAATGGAAAGGGGATTATGATCGGCGTGAGATGGTTCTCTTTTCTAACCATCGCATACCGAAAACCTGTTAATCGATAACTATCAGTCCGATTCTGCGCTAGATTCAGAACCTGACTTGTGATTATTCTGAAGGTATTCCTAATAGTCCTTTAGACCTCCCTCACTGTCGGAGGCGTCCTCACTCCCTTCTTCTTCCGTATTTGGTGTACAGGACTCGAATGTGTCCTAGCCATGTTCGTCTTCTGGGTCCTCGTTTTGCTTGTATTTTGTTCTGGCCTTCTTCTTCGGGGGCTTTGACGATTCATCTGAGTCAGTCGGGGATCCCTTCGATGCAAACGAATTCCCACCTTCTTCAACTTTTAATGCTGCAAGCATGATGTCGTCAATGGTCGAGAAATCAGATGAACTGATCGCCCAACGTATGTCCTCCCTTAAGCCATCTCGATAAATCTCCACCAACGTTTCTTGGTCATGATTTTGAAGAAGACCCCCTGCCAGAAAAAAAATGTATTGTATTCTCGGACAGACGAATCCCCCTGCTTCATTTTTCAAGTATTTGATACGATTATGGTATCCGTTGTGTGGTATAATGATAGTGTTAGAGGGCATTTATATAGGGAATTGATAGGGCGTATGGCGTATGGCGTTGAGATGAAGATATGTGACCAATGGGAAAACTGAAGTTCTTGACTGACTTTTTGAAGGGTCGCGAACGGTTTATGATAACTGTAGGACATCGTAAGGTGCATATCTGTTGTTGATTTTAAACTTATATGGAAATTCAAACCGGTTTAGGATATTCTATGTGAACCGGAAATTGTAGAGAAATGTTGTGCCACGAATTTACATGCACACCAATATCAATACAAAGAGAACCTGTCACTTTCCGTTGGACTTATCGCAGCTCTTGGTTCGTGTCGGTTTAAAACAGTTACACTCCTTATAAATAAGGAGATTGGGAAACAATTCACAGCAGACGGAAATCATTCTCTTCCTATAATGACACAATTCCCGATCCTCGATCTCCCTCCAGTGCTCCAAGCATTGGTGGTCCAACGCGTTGCAAAGAACTCTTTCGCAGATCTGTATAGACTACGATCTACTTGCAAGTCGATGCGTGCATTGGCAGACGAAGGTGGGGTGTATGCTTCCTTTCATTTATTTAACTACCCTTGGTCCCTTGGCAGGCGGCATATGTTGTTAAGAAGATGCTATGAGGAGGGTAACCCAAGTACTCTTTACGTCAAGGGTGTGGAGTATTTCTGCGGGTTAGACCGTCTAGATGAAGGACTCCGTTTGTTAAAGAGAGCAGCGAATGCAGGAAACGAACGAGCGTTCTATACCTATGCAATGACTCGCAAAATTTTCTGTGAGGATGAGGAGTACTTTTCTCGTTTCACAAGAGAATCCGTTGCTAGAATGGGAATGGTGGCTAGAAATGAAATCTAGTATGGTTTAACCGCGAGAGCGACCGGTTCATAACAAAGAGGCATTTGTTCATGTCAACAGTCGCCCCCTTGTTTTATAGTTGCAAGTGTTCACCAAGCTTGGACCGGGATTGGGGTCTTTGGTACATTGAGCACAGCAAGGTTGGAGACATGTGTAATCGCTGCTTCTGGATTAAGGAGGTTGCTCTGTTCGTACGAGATTTTTGGTGTAGCACTGGTTTTCCTGATTTCGACACATGGCAGTAAATATAAACCTTTTGTGGTGTACGGTTCTTTGGAGCGTAATTTCAAACTATTTCAAATTCAAAAAGGTCATATTGTCCAAAATAACGTAGACATATCCATTTAAATCGTTTTACTCTTTAATGCTTTTATTGCTGACATCTACAAGATTGAATTCTACTTTTTTACGAATATTATTAAACAATTACTGACCGTTTTACTGTTCTCTATTATGATATCCATTAAAATAATTGAAATTCATGAAATTCTGACTTCCCCTCAACAAATTTCTAGTAAACAATCATTTTTCTTAAGCATTAAGGTTACCTACAATCGAGAAGTGTGGTTAAGACGCCACAGCATAACATTTTAATTTCTATGGATACTTAACATTTTCCATCTATGATCGGCGTTGATGACTTTTGAATGGTCAAAATAACAGTTAAATATCATTGTTTGTTTCAATTTCTATGCATATAAGGTTCAATAGATATAACACTGTACACGAAGAAGAATTGTTGTAAATTTCGCACATGTTGTATAGCCAGCTTCTCAGAAGTTTAACATGATAGTACGGGATATATAACGTTTTGAATTTCATTGAAAACGTAGTGTACACCTTACAAAGCAAGGTGTACGTAATTAAAAACTTGGTGTACGTTAATACAAACCTAGGTGTAAACTTTATATTTGACCGCAGAGTACAAGTTATCTTCGTAATTACTTGAACCTAATTTGGAAGTAATTTCAACTGACTTTATCTTATTGTAAAACGTGGTGTACGACCTTTTCGAAGAAGGTGTGCGGGAATAACCCGGGATGAGATTAGTTAACGAGAAAACAAAGATAACATTAAACGGTTTATGCTGTTGACACCAACCAAGTTTTTAATACATTAAAAAATAAGGTGTACAACTAATTCGATAAGGTGGACATATACATATAAGGTTCAACAGATAATAATTCGGTCCACAGTGGGGAAAACTAAAGAACCAATCCGTATAAAAATGTAACATACCGAAGGACGTACACCTAGTTCATAATAGAAGGATACATATTAAAAACACGAAATGGCGATAGAGACATCTTCTTTACCAGCGCCGGAAACTGCGCCGGAGTTGGTGCTAAGACGGAACCTTAGTTGGCCCGAGAGACGGAGCCTTGTGCTCCGCTGGAGCCTTGTGCAGAGTTGGAGCCAGTGACGGAGGAGGAGTCACCGATGGAACCACCTCCGACCATGATGTTGGAGGCACAGACGGAGCCTTGTGCATCGCTGGACTCGGAGCTGGTACCAGAGACGGAGACCTGTTCGGCGGCGGAGGATTTAGCGATGGAACCACAACCGGCCTTGGCGTTGTAGGCAGTTAAAGGGCCTGGTACGCCGGAGAAGGAACCTCGTTCGCCTTTAGGCCAATACTCGTCGGTCTCCTCGTCAATCAACTCGTCATCGGAGACGTTAACACGCATATCTCCTTCATAAGACAAGTCGTTGGTATCCTCTTCACTCTCTTCCTCCTCTTCCTCTTCCGGGTTGTCCCAAGGGTGCTCGTCTTACGGGTCCCCGAATCTCATCGTCTTCCTCTTACGTCCTCGCGGTGTTGTTGGTGGAGTTTTCTCCATCTCCAGTATCTCCTCGACTTCTGGTGCTTCTTGAAAGAGTGCTCTAAGCGTCGCAAACTCTGTTGACTCCAAACCCTCACGGATATCTTCCTTTAATCCGCCGCGAGCGAGTTGTATCAAATACTGATCGTTTTTTGATTAACGATCTCATGACTGAGGAAAAATTCCTCGTATTCCGCTACGCTCAAGGATCCTTGGTTGATGTCTAGAACCATGTTTAGATTTGGAAT
>NC_027751.1:6236954-6246636 GCF_000695525.1 Brassica oleracea var. oleracea
GACAGTAGGTCACGGCGTGGCGACTCTGCAACTTCTCGATTGTAGTTAACTTAAACGGTTAAGCAAAATGATTGCGTTCTTAGAAACGTGTCGTGGGGATGTCAGATTTTAATGATATAAGCATCTCTTTATGAGTTATCATAAATGTGGACTTTAACACGGGGGGTAATTGGTTATTAATTATCCAACTGCACACATTAGTGTAATAAAAAGAGTAAGTCTACTTAAGTAGAAATGAGTTGTGTCAATGTCATTTCCAATTAGTTACGCGGAAAAAATTAAACTTACCGTAACCAATGTAATAACCAAATAATTATGTAACCACATTCACCTTCAAATCTTAAAATCATGTACTAAATAAGGTTCTATAAATACCTTATGAAATAGAATCATCGACGAACCTAACCCTTATAAGGAGTATTGACTCTTAGAGTAACAATAACTTTTTAATTTAAAATTATAGATAATGTAATTTAGGTTGGTGGAACAATAACTTTTTCATTTAATTCATACGCCTTCTATCTATAATTTTTCTATTTAACTTTGTATTATCAGTGTTCAACCAAGATACTTCAAAAACCGACCCCAGTCTCGAAAAATCTATGGCCGCTCAAGTGCTCCCAAATTTCCCAGACAAAATTATCTATAAAATCATCGCGCTTCTTGGAGAGGAGACATTATATTAACTGGGTGATTTCCTCCGGGCTGGGAAACACGGTTACGCACTTGTCCACGAACCGTCCATCTTAAAGATGTGCGATATTACATTTATGGTCCATTATGTGACAAGTCAAATCTGCAAAGGTTGTCAGTTTCGGGCGTTTTTCCTCAAATGCGTTAATGCAGGCAACCCAACCGCAATATGCTATGAAGGTCTCCACGCAGCAACATGCATAGGACTTGAGGAGAGTATTAAAATTTTGAAACCTAATGTGCCAACGCATGGATTATCAACCTTTGCGGTGGCCATTTTCAATGTGTGTCTTGGCAGAGAAAAGGAAGCCAGCCAAGTGTTTCAGTTGTTCGCAGCCCATCACGCTGACCTCCACTCGGAAGCCGTTTTAGATATGGTTGAGTCGATACAGTGGCTGCTGTCAACGTTCCATGCGCCGTGGCTTAACACATACGATGAAGACTTCAAATTTCCCGACGATGATGTAATCATGCACCCAAAATGCCTTCATGGCGAAAACTGCAAGAACTTTAACGCTGGGGTGGACAGTTCGTGAACTCTATTGGATTTGTGTTAATGTTTGTCAGATCCTGTAAAATATGCCTTTGTTTCTGCGATGCTGTAACCGACGCCGGCTAATACTTGGTAGGTTAAAGAACCGTAGACGTTGTCAATTAAATTGTAAGCCTTCTCTAACTAAATGTAACTTAATTATCATCTCGGTGTACGCGTTTTCCAAGTAGGTATACATCACTTAGACCAAGGTTTACAGACGCGGTATACATTACTTAGACCAATGTGTACAGACGTGTGACTAGTTATTGCGAAGGAAAAGATAACATGAAAGTAGAGATTAAGTGGAATGCGTATTTCAGTGACATGAATGCATACTTGAAAATCGTTTTCCCTTCTTTATTACGAAGGAAAAGATAACATGAAAGTAGAGATTAAGTGAAATTTTCTGGCCCAATAGTAAAATAAGTGGCAAGCTGTGAATTTAAAATTACAGGCCCAAACTCTTACGGCGGAGATGACCTCTTCATATTTCAACAAAACTCTATTTTCTTTACTCATCATCTTCTAGATCCAAAAAAATCCAATGATGACCTCTTCATCGTCTCAATCGAACCGGCGCCGTAACCGTGATGCTCGAAGCGCAAGTCCTCATCGCCGCGAAACAAATCCTTTAATGGAGTTTCAATCTCACCTCGAAGCAACTCGGTTGTTCTTTCTCTCCAAATATCCAGTACCAGACCCCTGGTCTCTTCGTCATGTAAGTGAAGCTAGCTTTAGTAAGTCTCAGGATCTATGCATACGTGGGTTTTTACTCCAGGGGAATCTAGTGTTAGATGATTCGGCTGTTGCTGAAGTTCGTCGAATAGTAGAAAACCTTGGGTGGATTTACACTTGTTTGGATCTTCAGCCTTTCTGTCCAAGAGTAGTCAAGGAATGCATTTCCAACCTATACAGTGCCGATGACGGAGTCTATATTAGGGGATGCCGGTTTGATTTCGACCCCCTCGTGATAAATCAACTATTTATGACTCCATTTGTCGAACACTCTCACGTTTGGGAGGGTGATGATCTCTAGGAGGAAATTAAATTCTTGACAGATGGACGCTGTCGTCGCTGGGATACATTCTCGTTAACTAATCTCCTCCCACAGTATCGTTCCCTCTACAAACTGTGTTCGCTTAACTGGCTGCCTGGTCTTCATGAAGAGTCGTTGATCAAAAACCGTCTTCGCTTTCTCTGGGCACTCGTCAGGATGAAGCCTATTGACTTCGGTCGTTTGGTTTATGACCAAGTCCTAGAAATGGCTCGTTCTTCTGATGCTGACGAAAAAATAATTCTCCCTTATTTCATATACCAAACTCTCATTCTGCTGAGGAAAATTACTGCTCTTCCGGGCGATGAACCCCTTATCGGACACCCACTGTGTATTAGTGGAGACGAAGTGGACAGTCACATTCCAAGGGGTTGAAGACGTCGTACCCATGTCGAATAGAAAGTCTTCCTATTTGAAAAACTATCTCAACATCTAGCTTATTCGGTTTTAAGTACTACTTCGGCAATAACCTATCATTTTACGAGCAAGTCCTAGAAGCCTATTGACTTCAGACGTTTCCTTATCTTGAAATTCTGTGTAATATTATTTTCCTTCCAACTTTATGGTTTCAATAATATATGTACACCTCTTAATGTCTAGCATTAAGTACCATATACTGGGTTAGGTTTCAATTGTTGGTAGAACAATTACTTTTGTAATAAACTC
This sequence comes from Brassica oleracea var. oleracea, assembly GCF_000695525.1. Taxonomy (NCBI): domain Eukaryota; kingdom Viridiplantae; phylum Streptophyta; class Magnoliopsida; order Brassicales; family Brassicaceae; genus Brassica; species Brassica oleracea. Next base: position 6,239,903 of record NC_027751.1, read on the forward strand.
AATCAACTGCTAGTAGTACTTATTTCCTATTTAATTTGTTTTTTTTATCAATATTTTGTTTAAAGCTCTCTCAAACTCAGTCATTGCACATCACATTCACTTTCCAATATACTTCAATAATATTATGGCTAGGCCGCAACTCCCAAATCTTGCAGATGAAATCACGTCTAACATTATCGGCCTTGTTGGAGAGGAATCAACATTGTACCTTGGAACTTTCATGTGGGCTGGGATACGCGGATACGAACTAGTCCATGATCCATCAAACTTAAAGAGGCGCAACGTCACTCCTATGGTAAACGAAAGACCCTGCCAGCTCGGAAAAAGTGGTAATTTTCGAAACTTCTTCCTTAAGTGCGTTGATGTTGGCAACATAGTCGCGGTGTACTATGAAGGTCTCCATCGAGCAACAACTTTAGGGGTTGAGGAGGGAATCAATGTCTTGGAGCGAAATGTTCCTACGCATGTATTATCAACCTTAGCTGTGGGCATATTTAACGTTTGGCTTGGTAAAGAGATGGAAGCAATCACTGTGTTTCAGCAATTGGCAAGTAATGGCGTTAACCTTAAATGTGAGGCATTATTTGAGATTGGAGATGAGCTAGAGACGAGATTGTTGTCGTTCCATGCGCCATTTTTAAACACATATGGTAGGACCCTAAAATTTCCACGGGGTGACTTTCTAGGCCATTCTAACACTGTACATGAAGAAGAGTTGTGCAAGAACTGCTGGCTTCATTGGTTATGTCTCAAAATTTCACACAGGTTGTAAAGCCAGCTTCTCGGAAGATTGTAGTGGTTGTTTCTCTTTAACATAAGAGTACGAGATGTAGAACTTATTGAATGTCATTATCAACTTCGTGTTCGCCTTAACAAACAAGGTGTACGTCACTAAGAACTTGGTGTACGTTATTACAAACATAGGTGTAAACTTTATATTAGACCCACACGTACAATTTCTCTTCGTAATTACCTGAACCTTATTTTATAGTAATTGCACCTGACTTTATCCTATTTTCAAAAGTAGTGTACGACATTTCGAACAAGGTGTGCGGGAATATTCCGGGAAGATAGTAAACAAGAAAACTTTGGTAACATTAAACGGAGCATAGAGCTTAAAGATTGAGCTATATCTATTTAGGAAATTTCTCCAAAAGATAACATGAAAGTACATGCCCACTTTTAAATATTAAACATAGATAATCGGACCTGCTGGTTAAGTGGTCCATTTACAACAGTTTTGAAATATTGAGACATACCAAAAATAGCCGGCAGTTGTTGCAGCTTCCTTCTAAATCCATGGTGTGTGCATGGCGATATAGACATGAAGGAGAGGCGAGAAAGTCATCTTCTGGAAATTTGAAGGTTTTCTCGTATGTGTTGGATAATGGGGGATGGAACGACCACAATCTCGACTGTAACTCATCTCCCATCTCAAATATGGCGTTCGATTTAAGGTCAAGATTATGATTTCCTCCGAACTCCTCAAACACATTGGTGGCTTCCATTTCTTTACCAAGGCATACGTAGAATATCCCAACAGCTTGGGTTGATAATCCATGCTTTGGAACATTTGTCTCCAAGACTTTGATTCCCTCCTCAACCCCTAAAGAAGTTGCTCGATGGAGACCTTCATAGTATATCGCTTCTACGTTCCCAACCCCAACGCACTTTAGGAAGAAAGTTCGAAAATTACAAAAAAAACTCGATTGCAGAAGGAGTTTCGTCTACAATAGGAGTCACGTTGCACCTCTTTACGATGGATGGTTAATGGACAAGTTCGTACCCACGTTTCCCAGTCCATAAGAAAGGTCCAAGGTACCATGCTGATTCTTTTCCAAGATGCTCAATAACTTTGGACATTATTTCGTCTGAAAGATTTGTGATTTGTGGCTTAGGCATATTTTTAATTTTTGATTGAAAGGAAGGGTTTTTGATGTCCAATGAGTTTATTGAAGATTTAAAACATTTACTTATATAGAGAAATTTTAATTAGCAGTTGTGTGACTTTAATACAAAAGTAATTGTCCAACCAATATTCGAAACCTAACCGTAGTACATGAAAGTAAATGGCATCGTATAGGCATGACATAACCACTAAACTCACCCTAGAGATTGGAACATTTTGTTGCCTAATAAGGAAACACAAAATTTGGTTTCATTAAATTACACGTATGGAGTTCCAACTACCTTGTAAATTTCAGTTGTCAACTTCAAGAAAAATTATAAAGTGTGTTTAGATAGAAGTCAATTAAATGTTGGTAGTGTAAACTCTTTTCTTTGTTTTCCTTAGGTCTGCTAACCCTAAACCCTAAACCTAAACCCTAAACCCTTAAGTCTAAACCCTAAACCTTGATCCGTAAAACGAAAACCGAAAACACCAAACTCTTTATCACACTTATATAATGAGTTTTCAACAACCTTCGTTATGCCACCTATAATCATGAGTTTTCAACAAACGACCGGATATACCAATAACAAACTCATCATCAGCTTCGATAACACGGTTGTGTTTGTTGTATTGCTTCGGTGGAGTAACGAGAACATCATCATCACTCTCCCCGGGATCTTTTTTCATCTCCAGAAAGTTTTTCATCACAAGCACTGGTGGAATTGCAAACTTTTGCTGGTTCTGTGAGAGGAGGTTCTACAAACTCATCATCAGCTTCGATAACACGGTTGTGTTTGTTGTATTGCTTCGGTGGAGTAACGAGAACATCATCATCACTCTCCCCGGGATCTTTTTTCATCTCCAGAAAGTTTTTCATCACAAGCACTGGTGGAATTGCAAACTTTTCCAGTTTCTGTGAGAGGAGGATCTACAAACTCATCATCAGCTTCGATAACATGGTTGTGTTTGGTGTATTGCTTCCGTGGAGTAACGAGAACATCATCATCACTTTCCCAGGTGTCTTTTTCAACGGTCTTGTTTTTGTACTGTTTTTGTGGTGAAACAAGAACATTAACAACACTATCGGCTGAATGTGTTTCATCACTAGCACAAGTGGAATTGCACACTTTTGCAGTTTCTGTGAGCGGAGGATCAACAAACTCATCATCATCTTCGATCACGCGGTTGTGTTTCTTTTTTTGTTGTGGTGGTGTAACCGCAGCAACATCGACAGTTTCAACGGTAGCGGTCTCAAAGGTCAGTGTACACCTTTTGCTCAAACGATGATAAACAAAATTAAATCTGTGGTTTGGTTGGTTCATATCTTTTGCTGGAGTTGCATGAACAACATCAACGTCTAAGCTGATATCAGTTTCTTTGGTGCACGCAACGGCAACGATTCGAGAGGTACATAAAAAATCTCTTTTATCATCTGTAAGCTCTACGTAACGTCTCATATTGCTTCGATTTTTGCTAGATGAAGATCCACCAGTAGCCCTTGATCGTTGGCCTCTACCAGACGCCGGTTTTCCATACCCTTGACCTCAACCACCCCTCCATCCAGGACGTTTATAACTGTTTCGATCAGACCATGCACCACGCCGTCCTTTTGGTGGACATCCTTCGAAATCGTCATCTTCGTCTGTATCACAATCTTTTCGAACAAATTCATGCCAGTAGTTATAATCATAGTCGCCATCATCTTCATCTTCATCTTCTCCAATATCATAATCATTACCCTTTCGCTTGTCAACATCCATTACTGTGCAACCAGCTACATTTCCAATGTCATCTCCTGACGCCGCTTCAACGTTAGCCTGCTTTTTTTTTCCCTGCTGCACTAATATCTGTTCTCCACAACTCTGTTGACGTATATTCTCTGCTTCCAGATTAACCCCACAAACGCCATCTGCAGCTGCTCTACTATCCTTGGAACCTCCCACTTCAGTCACCTCAAAGTTTAATCCAATAGCTACATTAATGGCTTCTACTTGCCTTATTAAATTTTCATCATCATCAACGATTACGGCCGTTGCATTGGTTTTCGTGAAAATATCTCGTTCAGACCTTAAAAATATCATTTCTCCTCCATCAATCTCTCTAAATGTGACGAAAACATTAAAAGATTTGTCTGTCCGGTGAAGAGCCTTGAATATTTTATAATCAGTGTCGGTTGCTATCTCCACTGGTGCCGCCCTTTACCAACCATCTCACTGTCACCATCAATAAGCCAGTAGCACATTTCAACCTCTATTTCTCTTCCCAACAAACCATAGGCAGCAAGAATACTATCTTTCAACCCGCAAACACCTTTGATTGAGGAGCAGTCAACCGCTATACCCATTCTATCATTGTCTATCTTGAAATCCCAAGCACAATTATCATATATCATCCACCGACCAGCCATAACGACAATCTGTGAAGTTGAGATTCCTATACACCACAAAGAAGTAAAATTAAATTGGAACAATCAAAAGCAAAGACATTCGGTTATGTCGAAGGGAGATAACAGTGTACCTAAGATGCTGTTGCTACTGGTCGCCTGAGCTTTACCACTAAAACTTCCATCAGAGCCGCGCAAACCGCTATTAGTTTCCAACATATTCAGATCTGGTGGATACATTTCGCCGACCAGCTGTTCTTGTACTAGGGTTTCTTTATATTATCCATCAGACTTGGTTATTTCTCACAGCTATCAATTAAGGTCGACAACTTATTTTATTAGTATAATCACTGACCGTTGTACGAACAAATTTTGGCGCCAAACAAAGGGTAAAGAACCGATATTTACCGAGGTGAAATACATTGTTTCACAAAATCCGACGAAAAAAAACAAGTTCACGCGCCAGATCGGAGCCGCCGAGTATCACACGTGTGGGAAAGTCTTTGGGTAGTCATTCATGAGCCGAGCAGGTTAAGTTTTGTGGATCATTTACGTTAAGTTCATGGGTCAAAAGTTTAAAAGTGGGATCGATTATTTATCTCTCCAATAGGTATGCAAACCGAAAATAAAAACTTGGGCCGACCCATTTCTACAATTAAAAATTAACCGCGACCCACACTCATAATACACCCATCGGAGAACTTCATCGAGGTTCTTAAATTTTTTTTTTTAAGTTGAATGATTCCCAGCTAACGAAGCCAAGCAAATATTCATAAGCACATCAATATTTTCTTAAAGAACCACTACAAGAAAATGTGCTCATAACAACGAACATTTACGACGAAAATATTTCGTCGTAAATTTACATGATGTTTACAACGCAATTACGAGGAATCCAACTTTCGTCGTAAACGCCATGTAAATTTACGACGAATAGATTTCGTCGTAAACTCCATGTAAGTTTACGACGAATGTACGTGGAAAGAGAAATACGTCGTAATCATTACATCGACATCACAACGAAACATGTATCCGTATTGTGCAACCTGGAGAAGATATTTCCTCCTTCATTTTTTGACGTCATGGAGCATCTAGTTGTCCACCTACCGTATGAAGCATTGCTTCGTGGACCTGTTCACAACGGATGGATGTATCCGTATGAGCGACAGATGAAACATTTGAAGGGGAAAGCAAGAAATCTTGCAAAGGTGGAAGGTTCAATAGTTGCGGGGAGTTTGACAGCCGAAACATCTAACTTCACATCATACTACTTTGCTCCAACTGTTCGTACGAGGAAAAGAGTTCCTAGAAGATATGATGATGGTGGAGTACCGACATCATATCCAATTGATGGTGTTCCTGACATTTTCTGCGAAATTGCACGGTTTGGTGGTAAAACGAAAGAAGTATGGTGGTCATGTGAAGAGGATAAACATAGTGCCCACACTTATATTCTGCTCAACTGCGAGGATGCAGTGACCCGTTACTTTGAAAGGTAAATATTTTTGTGAATGTTAATTATATGAATTGCAGTTAATTATGTATGACTTGATTATTTGTTTAATTTGCAGCATGTTTGTATCTCAAGTTGAAGAAGCAATACCAGGAATATCTGCAACTGATGTGGACACACGTAAAGATAAGCACTTTGTCAAGTGGTTAAAATCACAGGTACGTAATATATCTCATACATTGATTAATTAAGTAAGTGTTTTGATACTTCAATATTAATTAAGAATAACTGCTTTTTGCAGGTTGATTACGACGATCCTTATTATCCCGTATGGTTTCACGAATTGGTTCAAGGTCCAGTTGCAAAGGTCACCACATCACCTATGTATTTCACACGAGGATTTACCTTTCACACATACGAGTATGGGAGACATCGGGCAACGAGTAACTACGGAATATGTGTGAAAGGTGAAACAGACTTTTACGCGATCTTGCAGGAGATTATTGAAGTGGAATTTCCGGGGTTATTGAAGCTAAAATGCGTCCTCTTCAAATGTGAATGGTTCGATCCTGTTGTGAACCGAGGGATTCGGTATAACAAATTTGGTGTTGTGGATGTCAATTTTGGGAGAAGATACAACAAATTTGAGCCTTTCATTTTAGCTTCACAAGCCGAGCAAGTAAGCTTCCTTCCTTATCCTCGGCTTCGAACTTCCGGGATAAGGAAGGAAGCTAACTTGCAAGAAGAAGACGCTATCAATGAAGTTGAGGTACCAGAACAACCAACTGATGAAATCCTTTTGATCGACCCGCAAAACTTTCAATATGAAGATATTCCCGAAGATGCGACAAATGAAGCACGTGAAGACGAGTTCGAGAGAAGCGACGATGATGATTATAATGATAGTGATGAGAACGAAAACGATTTAGAGTGATGTAATATATGTCTCTGATGTTGTATTTCTCTATTGTAACGTATGTTTAAAGAAATATTATTTTTTTACCATC
>NC_027751.1:6248306-6259897 GCF_000695525.1 Brassica oleracea var. oleracea
TATTATATACTAATTAATAATAATATAATAAGAAACGATGTAAACTCCTCGTAAACATTACATGGAGTTTACATCGAATGTTTACGAGTGATTAACATCGAAATATTTACGAGGGTTTTACATCGAAATGTTTACGAGTGATTTACAACGAAAGTATTTACGTGTGCTTTACATCGAAATAATTACGTGGGCTTTACGACGAATATTTACGTGGCTTTTACGACGAATCCTTTCCCTGCGCTTTACGAGGAATATATTTCGTCGTAAACGTAACGAGTCGTTTACGACGAAACCTCCGTTACGACGGACGTTTAACAACGAAACGTCTTTCGACGTTAATTCGTCGTAACACCCGGTTTACGACGAATTTACAACAAATACTGCCCTAGTAAAAAATATGTTTTCTTGTAGTGAACATACGATCAGCATGCTTCTTACAAACCAAAAAAAAAACAATGCTTCGGATGCTCCAAATGCTTCTCACAAACTAAGCCACGCAAACATTCGCTCCAAATGCTTCTCACAAACAAAAAAAAACAATGCTTGCAAAGAACATACGATCAACTAAATTGACATTTTGAATCACCTCTTTTGCTGCTTTAGTATCTTTGATCATATTCATCACGTTGGAGCATTTAGGACCTCTCCCAGGCTATATCTGTGCACCAAAACACAGGGGCAGACCCACCACTATAATAGGTGTGGCACTTGCTCCATGCTCTTTTTTATTTTTTTCCCTTTAGTAATCAAAAAAAATAAATTCTAGTTTACACCACGGAAAAAATTACATGCCCCACCGAACAGAAACTAAAATTAACTTTATTAACCCATTAAAATAAGATAAAATGTTCCAACCCAATAAACAATAATATCAAAGTACCATAGCCCACTTCAAACAAAATAACTTAATTAGATCTATCCCATAAATTTATCAGCCCAAATATTTTAAAACCCTAGTCACCTGTTACGTTCTCCCTTTAGAAAAAAACTAGGTCCTCTCTCCGCGCGATGGGCGGAAAAGTGTGTTGATAGTCAATTTTTGATTATAAGTTTCAAAGTTTTTGTTTGAAATGGAAGTATTGTATTTTCCTAAATGTTTGGAAAATTGGTGAATATTGAGTTTATGCAAATGCTTAAAAACAAAGAGAGTAGCTAAGTAGCATAAATAATGTAAGAAACAAATTAAGTCTTTCGAAGATCAAAAGCTGCGTTGTGGCTCATAAGAAAGTAATAGCCTGAAATTGGTTAAGAATAAGTAGTTAGCATAAGTTTAGGTAAATACAATAGTATTGTTATTTATATAAAAAGGTTCGTACCTGGCTTAGCTGGGAAAAAAACTCCGTGTAAGTCCCTTCTTTATTGGATTGTATCATCGTTTGGTTGATATGTCGGGGATTGTAAATCTGTGAATACAATATTTTATCATAAGACCGCTGAGAAATGGCTGGGGTGAAAACTACTAATTTAATTAAAATTACCTTTGTGGAGAGGAAAGCCTTTGAATATTTTCTTGTAGACTATGTTCTTCACTTTCAGCTGGTGGGAATCTTCGCTTTTGATGATCGTTAATCATGCTTTGCTTGTGACACATGAGAGGGCCACATAAAGTTGACCATGAGCGAAGACCGGTTTAGGCAGATAGGGAATTGCCGCCGACGTAATGTGAACGGTAATTTTGTTTCATCATTCAAAAGAACAATCCTTGGGATCAAGACCTCTTTTCCAATGTGGAAGACAGTTATAATTTTGGCAAATTTCTAATCCTGAATAATATGGCAAATTTCTAATCCTGGATAAAAAACACCATAAATAAAAAGTTACCTTTGTTTCATAGATATTTTAATAATATTTTTTGTTTCAAAACATATGTTTCCGCATTTCTAAAAAACTTTTAATTAGAGTTACTAATAATAATTTTTAGAGGGTTATATTTTTTAGTAACTATGTTATTTATCAAAAAAAATTAGGTTTTCGATCTTGCTAAGCAAGACTCACACAGTAGCCACATAGTAATATTTTTTCACTTTGCATTGTAGAATAGGGTTTTGAAATATTTAATATAGAATGCTTATGTTATAACTTTTGCTTCTTATACTCATATATGCAATGACGCAGCATATGTGTGGATCATTGAAGACTTTCTTATCAAACATTTTGAATTAAGGTTCGGGTTAGACTGAACAACCTTAGGAAGAGAAGATACGTTGAAGAAGCTTGATCTACGGGTATGGAGGAAGATACGTTGTAACATCTATTATATATACATTTGACTCATAACCAGCCAGACACACGAAACAAAGAAACACAAACCACAACACATAACACAACAAAGCAAAGATATAACACAATTCTTACATAAAAGCACATAAACTCAGATACGATTTAACATTCTTTAAAACTAAATGAGCAAAAACTCAACATGGGCAAAGATCCCAAAGATTTTGACTACACCACTGATCATATTCCATTGGGGCCAATATTTACCTTATACATCTTTGGTTTAGACAATAAACCCATACAAAAACATAAACGTCATAGAGTTAACAAAAAGAACATGTAATAGTCACAACAAAAAATTAAGCACCATGAAGGACTATGAACCTAACAAAAAATCAGCTGGCTACTACACTAATTCAGCCTCCTACGTCCTCTTGGTCCACTTGTATCACCTGCAAATCCATGGATAGGGAACCCTCTTCCAATTGCTTCCTCGTCGCCTGGCAACAAAGGAACCTCATGTTGAAGCATCAAGAGTTGGTAGATGAGGTTTGGAAAAACCAAATTCGTGTCCGAGTTTGTTAAACGGGTCATCTCGATCACTTGATCATACACAAGATGGCCAAAGCTAATAGGGTTGCGTTTGGCAACAGCATATAGAAGGCGTAGTCGATTTTTTATAATCAAATCAGCCTCAGGACCTGGAAGCCAATTCAGCTCACAAACACGATAAAGAGCTTGGAACGGATTGATCAAAGCGTTGAGATTGAATCCCGTCCATCCGGAACATTCGCCTCCAGTGAGGTGTGAGATAGCTTCCTTCAGAACAACTTCCCTCCACCCAAAAGACTGAGTAACCGATGGTGTCATCATCAATCGATTGATCACCGAAGGGCTTAATTGAAACCACAAAGCCTCGAAGAGAAAGACAACGATACCCGGAAGCGGCTTCGTTATTAGGAAAACGGAGAGTTTTATATCCGATGATCGGAACAGCGCTGGAGAATAGATGTCGGCTTCGTTGGAGACGTTCATTGAATGATGCGAATGGAACTTCTGAGCGGTAGTGATAGTTTTCTCCGAAGGAATAGTCGACTTCACTGAAACTCCGACGTCTAGATCGAATGGTAGAAGAACTGATCGGCTCAGCCATGGCGATGAGATTCGAAGAGACAGCGGTGGAGTGAAGGAAGAAGAAGAATCTCGATTTTCCCTCGCTAAAGAAAAGAAACACTCGAATCTATAGCTTGATGTGACTGGCAATCTGGGCCAATTAAGGTAAGTAATATACTGGGTCTGTCAGATATGGGTTGTAGTTAATCAGTCCCTATATTTTGTTTTGATTAACTAATGGCCCAACCCATTTCATATTTGAGAATTTCAACATTTAATGGCCCAGCCCATTTTAAATCTGACTCATTTTTAGATTTTGAAGAGTTCTTTAGAGGTATGGAAGGTTTGTATAATGGAATCAGAATGTGAGGGTTTATATAGGTGGCAAATTCTATAAGTCATTTAAATACATCATAAGTTACAATATTAATATATGTTGAATCGTAAAGAAGTTACGAAATAAAAAACATAACTTGTTATTAACCTTAATAAATTGATCATAGTTATAAAATATGTTTCATTTTCAATTAGGTATAAAAATCAATTTTAAACTATTAACGTAACCATAAAATAAAATAACACAAACTATGTGTTATAAAGAAAAAAACCCAAACACACACCAATAGAAAGAACAGTAAAAAAATTGAATTCATCTGGTCAAAAAGAATTAATATAAAATTTAAGGTAAACCAAGAAAATAAAATACTAAAGTGTACATGCAAATAGCGATAAACGTTGAATTCTTCTCATTACTATTTTTACGCTTAATTGTGACTGCCTACATTGGATGTTTAAATACGCTTAAAAAATTATTATCATTGCATCCTCCTATTGGGAGCATTAAATAATAAAAACATCAAAACAATTATATTAACATAGTTTAATTTGAACAATATAGAACACAAACTCAAATATAAAATTACAATCACTTATAATTAAAAAAAAATGCCTATATATAAATCAAACCAAATTTAATTATAATGTATATAGTGAATTATTTAAAACTTCCAAATCCTCACGCTTCTTAAAAAACATTAATTTATTCTCAAAAATAAGAACAAAAATATTGAAATTGTATTTACATAATACAAATCCAGTTCGAAAAATCTAAAGACGGTTCATAGTTATGACAACATTTAAATTATAGTCAAATAGGACGTACACGATTGGATCTTAATATGAACCATTTATAATTTGCTACAAATTCAAATCATATTCATAAATCTTGACCCATCAACCGACCATAATCACATCTCTATGCTTTGGCAACTATGAACAAATTTTTATATTGCCTACCTACTCATTCAGCCTTCAAGCAAGTATAATGATTTCTCATATATATAGATAGGCATTTTTGTTTAGCCAAACTTTATAACATGAAAAGAGATTAATAATAGATATTATTAGCAAAAGAGATCATAACCAAGTTTGTTAAAAACTGCAAAGACAAATCCAGAAAATTAAAAAAAACCAAGCTTAGCATTAAGCAAAACAATTCCACTAAAGGCAACTTCATTAGCCACATTTGGCACGCTTCACACCTTCCGACCCAATACCATCAGCACCCCTTTTCACCGACTCATCTGCATGATCCTCACTCTCACTATCAGCTTCCTCACCAACGTTCACTCCTAAGTTGCCTTTGGGTTCTGGGGCTTCAAGAGGGAGCACTTTTGTCACAGTTAAAGTCTGGGTCTTCGCAGTCAGGTTGTGGTTTGATACCTTCACAATGAACTACCGTGTTTGTCCGATGGTATCAATTATGGCTTGAGGCACTGGAACTATGTGATCCTCTCCCACACTATCATTGGCCTACAACACATTTAAACATTATCAGAATGCATATATGTGTAAGAGTATGTTCTTAAATCACGTAAGCATACATGCTTCATATCTACCTCGTAATATCGCTCAACCAACTCAGCAGCTTTCTTTCCAGTCAATTCCTCACCAGCATCACCAAGGACAACAAAAACGGCTTGATCGCTATGGTCATAGACAGAGAGCTTCGATAGGTACCTGCAACAGAGAGACATTAATAACATTGCAGTCAAATAATGTGTATAGCTATATATAAACCACTTACTGCGCCACACCGACGATCTCACTCTTCCCACATTTCTTACACATAAGCGTTGTAGGCCCTTTGGTTGCCTTAGTATAGCACACACCGCAGCCTATATAATACCATCCATAACCGTTCACGACATCATCAATTGTTGCTGTGCATTCAAACCAAGCAACCTGAAAAATGTTTGAAAATTCAATGAGAAACTTAGATTATCTTATTGGATGTATCAGATATTGAGAATATAATACCGTAGCGGATGCATGATTCATATAAGAGAAGAGGTCACCCAGTGTCGCTATCTCAGGCTTGGTGACCACCTCTGCGTTAACTCTGCTGGCAACATCTAAGTTCGAGTCCAACCTGGAGATAATGTAAACAAGACGTTCAATGGCGGAGTAATATAAGTGACATTCCAACACATGAAACTTAAACATTACCAACTGAGGTACAACAGCGTTTCTTGGACATCACCATCCAGAAATACCCGCGAAGACGCCATAGAAGATAGAGATAGGACGCCTATAACAAAAAATAATTTCAGATATGATCCGACCATAGTTAACATCTTAAAACAGCAATGGAAGTTAGCAATACAAACCTCCAAACCGTTTCAGGTTTAAGGTGGTGACCAAGATAACGCGTGCAGTGCCACCAGATGCTTTAAACTTTTTACAGAACTCAAAGGCAACCTTGTCCCAGAGGTACAACTTCAGCACGGGATCACTGTAACAACACAAACACATGTGGTAAATAAACCATATGTGAATTTGAAGGAACATATAGAATAACTTACTCATGGGTTTGAACGTGAAGCTCAACTCGGCGAGATGCAGCTATCTCTGAATCATCATGCAAAAGACCGTCACCGAGAACCTTCCCATTCACAAGTTTGATGTGGCCAATATAATCTGCAAGAGAAGATAATAAAACTCAATATTTTTATCTTACCAAACCGGAAATAAAACCTAAATCTATGAGTCTATATGAAAACATTATCATACGCAAACACCACAGAACGAATAAAATATATAATCAGATGGTATCATACTATCTAAGTTTAGAGTAATCTAATACCAATTCAAACAGTGGAGAGTGTAATGAGGTGAGAACTTACCATAAAGATCACCTCTCAAGTCGGAGCCAGCTTCAAATTCTCTGTCCATGGATCCGGAACCGATCTACAGGAAAGCTGATCAAACTGTCCTCGAGACCAGAGAGGACAGAGTTCCATGAGAAGCTAATAGTGACACTTGACTCAGCTACCCGGTAGATAGGCTTGCTCTTTGATCCGAAAAACTTGTTGAGTCGGTAAGTAGCACCAGTTTTCATGTGACGCAAATAGGTCTCAATCCTTCCGTAGGGGATGAAGCCCTGGATAACACTCTCCTGTCGATAAAAGAACATCAATTAAACAACCCATATAATCCTCACGACGGTACTAACAACAAATAATTATATAATCTAATCAATCAACTCTGGTCATAAAATAATCTTAATATTAATTATCTAATCTCATCAAACTATATATTAACATAGCATTGCAATCAAACAATATACTAAACTAATCTCGTAAAAAAGATAATGTTCTATACCTCTTCGTCGATGAGAAGCATTTCGATGCTGATAAGCACCTTCGTCTGAACATTCCAAGCCTCCCAAAAGTGGATCAACCGGAACCGCACCTCATCTTCATGGGGCCCGAAAGTGACGTCTTTAAAGGAAATAACCTTCCCTACGTTCTCAGAGACGATAGCTTTGCCTTTATCGACGGATGAGACAGAGGTTCTGCCCCTAACACCGAGTTTTAGACCGGAAGAGGCACCAGTTTTGCCGTTTGGTTTGATCAAACTATTCGCTTCCGCCGTTACGTCTTTTGACTTCATCGGAATGACATCGCCAGAAGAGACACCGGTTTGAACGACGGGTTTGACCAGACCGGAGGGGATCGGATTGACATCGCCGGAAGATACACCGGGTTGGGCGACCGGTTTGACCGGTCTGGAGGGGATCGCTGCTTCGCCGTTCGTTTTCCCTGAGTCGGAAACACTGGATAACTTCATCGCAATGAGCAGTTGAAAGGCTAGAAAAATTTCTGATGCAAATAAAACATCGATTAAGAGATCTATATAGAATCTCAGAGGAAGAAAGCGATAAATATACATTAATGAGATTAAAAGTTTAGAGGAGTGGGGAGAGAATTGATTGTTCGCGATGAAATATCCGTGAAACGTAGGAAACTAAGAAGACGAAGAGAAAGGGGATCGACGAAACAAAGAAGAGGAAGAGAAAGGGGATCGAGGATCGATTTTGCAAAATTAGGGTTAGTTCTTCGCGGAAAGGGAAAGAGAACTTCAAGCGAGGTGGGCTTCACGGGCTTGCCTACTCCGAATGATTTAGGGCCGGTGAAACGCGAAGCCCAAATGACAGAAGCGAGCATCTGACGTGGCGGGAAGCTGTCTCCTATTGGTCGATTTTTGCTGCCGACGTGGACACTCTAAGGGGAGCTCATATCCCCCTTTTAGTATTGTATTGATCTGCAGAAAATTTTATTTTTTTACTTCTTTTCACATTTAACAAAACTTATGTCCTCTGTGCTCATCTCTTACTTTGACTCTTTAACCACTATCGACCATAAGAGCTATTTTTGGTATCTCTTCAAAGTAAGCATATATACCATATGTAACAATCCGCTGTATATTTATTTGAATTTTAGGTTTTTTTTTTCGTAGTGTGTATTATCGTTTTGAATACTAATATATTTTTTACCAGGTACTATAGACAGATATTTTAAAAAACAATGTGTCTCGAAGTCGGACACTAGTTCGGAGAATTTGACTTCAAATCCTTTATTATCGGCATCAAAAACTAATGTGAAGGATCCAGCTTCGACATCAAAAATCAATAAGGATTTGCCTTCAGGTTCAAACCCCAATTTGAAAGATTTGCCTTCAGATCCTGCAGATAGAAAAAGAATATCAGAATATCATCATAACGAAAGAGATGAGGTAAGACGCAAATATCTTACTAAAGGTCCTTGTCAACCTCGTGGTCATGATTTTCCTAAGACACTAGTAGAGAATAAATATTGAAGATTTAATCCAGCTTGGTTTGATCTCTACGGTAGGTGGTTAGAATATAGTGTAAAACCAAACAAAGCATATTGTTTGTTTTGCTACTTGTTTAAAGACTACACTGAAAGTAAAGGTGGAAGTGATGAATTTGTGACAAAAGGCTTTGATACTTGGAAAAATCCAAAGAGGTTGGGAGACCATGTGGGACAAGTGAATAGTTTTCACAACAATGCTATGAAGATGGCTGATAATCTAATGAATCAAGATCAGTCAATCACTCGTGCTTTTTATAAGCAGAATGAAGCAGCAACAAATGAATACAAGATCAGATTGAATGCTTCAATTGATGTTTGTAGATATTTATTGCGACAAGGACTACCTTTTCGAGGACATGATGAGTCGATGGAATCTGTTTGCAAAACGTGGATTAAGCATGAAAAAGTTAAGAGGACAAGATTATGATGGAGCTAGTAATATGAAGGGTGAGTTCAACGGGTTGAGATCTCTAATTTTAAGAGAAAACAATTCTGCATATTATGTCCACTGCTTTGCTCATCAGCTTCAGTTGGTTGTCGTTGCAGTTGCTAAAAAACATTTTGAAGTTAGTGATTTTTTTTGATAAGATTTCTGTCTTGTTAAATGTGGTTGGAGCTTCTTGTAAGAGACCAGATATGATTCGAGAAGACCGTAAGATAATCGAGGAAGGAGTTAGCCATGGTGAAATTAAGAGAGGAAAATGATTAAATCAGGAGCGTTCAATTCAAAGGCCTGGTACTACTCGTTGGGGTTCTCACTACAAAACTTTGTGGAGATTGGCTGATTTATTCACTTCCATCATTAAAGTGCTTGAGCATGTCGAAAGAGATGGTTCAGATGGTATCAAAAGATGTCAAGCTAATGGTCTCCTCAGATACTTTCACATGTTTGACTTTGTGTTCTACTTACAGTTCATGTTGCTTCTTCTTGGTCTCACAAATAATCTATCAATGGCTTTACAAAGGAAAGATCAGGATATTTTGAATGCGATGTCTTTAGTGAAATCTACCAAGCAACAATTGTACAAGCTCAGGGATAATGGATGGGATTCAATCATTGGAAAGGTGAACTCCTTTTGCGAGAAAAATAAAACAGAGTTACTCATTATGGAAGAAGAGTTTGTTAATCCAAAGAAGCCAAGACAGAGAAGCAACATAACAAACTTGCATCATTACCAAGTTGAATGTTTTTACACAGTATTGGATATGCAAATTCAAGAGTTCAATGATCGTTTTGACGAGATAAACACTGAGCTGCTTGGTTGCACTGCATCTTTGAGCCCCATTGATTAATTCCACCAGTTTGATCAGTCAAAACTTGTAAGATTATCAGAGTTTTATCCTGAAGATTTTAGCTCCGTGGAACGGATATCTCTTGAGCATCAACTTGGTATTTACATCGATAATATCTCTGAAGATCAAAGGTTTGCCAATTTGGAGGGTCTTGGAGATCTTGCATGTGTGATGGTGGAAACCAAAAAAACATCTTTCACATCCTCTTGTTTATCGACTTTTGAAGCTAGTTTTGACTTTGCATGTTGCCACCGCTACTGTCGAGAGATCTTTCTCTGCGATGAAAATTGTGAAGACTACCTTACGCAACCGAATGGGTACAAATTTTTTGAATGCTTGTATGGTTTGTTATACTGAAAAGGATCATTTTGACAAAGTGACAAATGAATCAGTGATAAAAAGATTTCAAGATATGGGAGAGCGAAGAATGACTTTATGAGATTTTTGCATTACTTTTTATTATATTAGAGTTTTTTGTTTTTACTTACTATTTCAGTTTGATTTTAATTTTTAAGTTATATATCACACATTTAACAAATACATTTTATTTATTTTTTTATTTATTACTAATTATTTTATTTATTATAATAATTAATTATGTGCCACAGTCTATTTTAGTTTCTAGGTCCGTCCCTGATCCTTCTTCTCTTCTTCACTCGAACAGCCTGCAGCTAGAGATGTAAGGATGATCCAGATCGATGTACTTTATCCAATACGGCTGATACTTGCTTATTCCTAGCTCCGTCCATGGCTTCGAGTGTCCATTGAAATGTATAACAGCTGATCTCTCAATCTTCTTCGTATCGATCTCTCTGTTATAACCTAACCCAACCCAAGCAAGTGCCATTTCTTCTGAAGCGGCCGAGTCAGGCCGTAGAACGCTATGAGCCCCGGTGGCAACGTCCCAAGTTTCCACAGCGTCATGTTCTCATTCTGCAAAAAACCAAAACATAACCATTTTTCAAACATCAATCTACACACACACTTGCATCGTGTTATATTGTGTTTTTAAAATAAATAAAAAATAGTAGTAATTATAAAAAAAACTGTTTTTTTTTATAAGAAGAAACTAACCATGTTCTGCCAAAAGTGATAAGTCTCTGTAATATTGTTCTTCCTCCACTCTCTAAGATCAAAGACGTTCATCCCATAAGCCCACCCGGATCAAACCTCTCCGAACCCGTGTTAGTGTAAAGATGACACAACAATTGAATAATGCAGAAGATAAATCAGGAGACAATTAGATAAGCAAACATCTTTTGCTTTATTAGAAATAGCTTTAAACAATCTATTACAATACTTTATATCTTATTACTTTATCTTATTATAGATATTTTATCTATATTCACTACAAGAAAACATCAAAGATTCAGAAGGAAAAAATCGTCGGAATTTCGTCGGAATACCGTTATTCCGACGACATACCGACGAAACAAGTCGTCGGAAATAATTCCTCGGAATTTCTTCTTTCGTCGGAAATCCCTCGGAATTTTCCGACGGAATTCCAAGGAAACAAATTTCCGAGGATATTCCGAGGACCATTATTTTGTCGGAAATGTCCTCGGAATATACCGAGGGAGAACTTCGTCGGGATATTTCCTCGGACGTTCATCGATCGATGCGTTTTAGACATATATACATCGATCGATAGGAATATACCGACGGAACTGTTCCCTCGGATTATACCGAGGGACATGTTCCCTCGGAATATACCGAGGAACACGTTCCTCGGAATATACCGAGGAACACGTTCCTCGGAATATTCCGAGGGAACAGTTCCTCGGTATATTC
>NC_027751.1:6261845-6276592 GCF_000695525.1 Brassica oleracea var. oleracea
AGAACTCTCATCCCCTCTGATTTCCCCTATAATTCGCCCCCCCTCTTTCTCTCTCTATAATCATCCGATTTGAACAATTTTGGGCTCCATTCCACTTGATTTTTTGAGCTCTACCTGATTCCTACACTCGTTTTCACCCTAAGACAGGTATACTCCGCGAATCTCCACATTCTGAAATCGTGTTCTTGAGCAATTTTTTGGGTTTTGTGAATTTCTTATTTCCGTGTTGATTCCTTGATCAAATATGCATGAAACAGATGTTTAAACATGGAATAGAACACAATTGTCTGTGATTAACGAGTTTGGAACAGGATTTGAGATTATTTAGGGATTGAGAATTTTTTTCAATTTGTTTTTTTTTTTATCACAACTCGATTTCGCTTTTCATTTTCATGTTGCTTTGAGTTCTTAATTGATTATAACCATGTTGAGAGCAATGATTCTATTTTGTAGAGAATGAAGCGCACGAAAACATCAGCAAAGAAAAACACACAAGAAGCGGGTTCGTCACAGCTGGAGAAGCAAAGGCCAAAGAAGTGGGATAAGTCTGATACCACCCACTACAACAACATGAAGAAGGTAGCCGTTCCGGCTACACAACTAGCATGTCCTGAGACGATGACAATATTGGGAATCCAAGCAGACATTGAAGGACTGTTCCAGAACATGGGTCTAGGCCAACTATGCAACCTCAAGGAACCCACTTATCCGGAGTTGGTACGCCAGTTCATAGCATCCGCATACGTCACCCGTCCCGATGATAGGCATGAGGAAGGTTTTCTGGCATTCGTAGTGCAGAAAGTATACTATGAGGTATCTTTCACAGACCTCTGCGGACTATTTGGATTGAGTGCGGGGGAGAGGACATATGGTCTTTATTGGACTTCAGAGCTGTTGAACTTCTGGGAAACGATTGGCACATGGGTTTATAGATCTTCTCAGGCAAAGGAGTCACTTATCCGGAGCCCAGTACTGAGATATGCGACACGCCTCATTGGCTCATTGCTATACGGGACAACCACAGCCGCATCAGTCACGCAATGGGAGTTGTGCCTCCTGTACCAAGGTGTGAGGCATTTGCTACCGGCATTTGGAAACTCTACATTCCCACCTGCTACTGCCTTCAACATGGGAGCGGTGCTGGCCGCAAACTTAGCAGGATACAAGGGGAAAGTAACCAAATCCAAGAGCAATGCATGTGGATTTGGTGCAGTGATTACTCGGATCCTTAGACATGTGGGTGTAGACTGCAAGAACCAGGAGGTAGCACTGGACAGATCGAACAACATTGCTTGGAACTACCTGGATGTCATTTCTCTAGTAAGTAAGGAGTTCATAGCTGGTCCCCACTCGAGGATCGATCGGGATGGTCCTTACGTCTACGTATTCCAGGACCGAGCGAAGAAAACACTCTACTGCCACCTACCTCAGATCGGTCTCACTTCTCTACTTTCAGAGGCTGCAGTTGAGTTCCTACCCCCTGCTACCGCACTAGTAGACAAGCCATCCTTCTTCACGCCAAAATATCAGACCAAAGGCAAGGGCGTGGTTGATGAAGAAGGAGAAGATGAGGCTGCACAAGCCATTCCAGATGATTCACAACCCCATCAGCTACTCCCATCAGACTCCAGCCAGTACAAGCTGCAAGAGCTTCCACCGAACGCCACTTCGCGCCAGCAACAACATTGGAGAGATCAGAGCATAAAGACAAACAACGACATGCTACACAAGATCTGGGCTGCCATTTCACGTATCAGGCCGTGTCGTTGCCAAAAGGATGATGTAGTTCATCGGGACAACTCTCCATCCAGCTCTGGTTCGGGTTCGAGTGGTACACACAGGGTAAGAAAGAGGTCCAAGAGACCCAATGATGCGGAACATCTGGAGCAGGAGACGAGGAGTAGGAGCTATCACCGGCTATTTTATTTTCTTTTCTATTCTAACGTTTTATGGTCTTATTTTCTGTTAATTTTGAACTGAGTTTTTTTTTGGGTTTCTTAATTATGAGTTTGTATTTCTTTTACATGGTTTCTTCGTTTTATTTGGTTGTGTTCTGAGTAGTTTTTAATTCGTATTCAGCTTTGCCTTGCTAGATAAACCAAATAACTATTATTCGAGGAAAGAGGTTATATCAAGTGTTCCTCGGAATTTCCTCGGTATTTCTTTAAAAAAAATAAAAAAAATCAATGATATTCTGTTTCCGAGTCATCATCACTAGATGAATCTGAATCTGGATCTTGGTGAAACTCTCCAATTACTGGTTCATCCTCTACGTGAACGACGGCTTCCTCTCCAAAGTCGGTTAAATCGACTACAAGGCCAACTCCAGCTAAATTTTCTGCTGCACTACAGTTGCCGGATGTGCTTGGTTGTAGTGGGTCTTCCAGCTCAGAACTTCCCTGAACTCGGCCTCTCGGGTTGAGTCTTGTAACAGTAACCCATGGATCATCTCTGTTCCTTACCCGGGGGTACTTGATATAACAAACCTGTAACATTTAGAAAAATTATAAATTAATACACATGATGATGAATCATTCTGAATAATTAACATTTAATTACCTGATCGGCCTGGGAAGCAAGAATGAAAGGATCATAATATTGCAGCTTTCGCCTCGAATTTACTGATGTAACACCAAATGCATCTGTTCTCACACCTCGATCTGGGGTGTTGTCGTGCCAATCACAATAGAAAACAGTACAGCGCAATCCAACCATGCCCAAATACTTGATTTCCAAAATCTCATGTATGTGTCCGTAGTATACATCATCTCCTGATGCAGAACAAACGCCATCATCATAAGTCGTACTCGAACGTCTCCTCTTCTGAGTTGTGAATGCATATCCTCGAGTACAAAATCTCGGATATGACTTCACAACAAAGTTTGGTCCAACGACCATCTCACGTATCCAATCGTCAAATGTTTCACCTCTGGCCAAACCAGCAGACACCTATTAATAGCACATATATATATATGTTATATCAATAAATGTGAATTAGTATAAATATGTGATAAAATATATTTTAATTTGTTTAAAGCACTCACATAAGTAAACATCCATCCAGTAAATTCTCTCTGCTTCATTTCTTCTAGTTCGTCCTCTGTGGCGTATCTATACTCGAACCGCTTTTCTGCCATGAAAATCCTGTATATGATGACAATAATGTAATTAATTAAGATTTAAATTTCAACTTGTTAAAATAAAAATTTGTAAGCTCATTTATTTACCTCTCATATTGAAGAACGTCTTCGCAGTTGGTGAGCAAATATGTTTGCAAATTACTGCGCTCCTGCTCAGTAAGTCGACGGTCCTTTGGTTTTCCGCTAAGTCGTCCAACGTCTGTGAAAATGTCTGGAACCGTAACATGATATGTTGCCCGTTCGCCTCTATCATCATGCCGAGCAGGTCTTCTGTTTTTGGTCTGAACTTCTGCTGGAAAGTAGTACTCGGCAAAGTTTGAAGTTTCTTCATTGATCATCTGTGCGACTATAGAACCTTCCACCCTACTTAAATTTTTCACCATCTTCTTCAAATGGAACATATACCGCTCATACAGATACATCCATCTATACTGCACAGGACCACCAAGTTCCAATTCTCTTGCCAGGTGAATAACAAGATGCTCCATAACATCAAAAAATGAGGGAGGAAATATCTTCTCAAGGTTGCACTGAATCACGGCTATGTTAGTCTTCAAATTTTCAATACCTTCAAGAGTCACTGATCTCGTGCATAAATCGCGGAAGAAACCACTTATCCCTGCAATTGCTTCATGAACATTTTGTGGTAATAGTTCCTTGAAGGCGAACGGAAGGAGGCGCTGCATCATTACATGGCAATCGTGGTTTTTCAAGCCAGTAAACTTTCCTTCCTTTCTGTCGATACAGTTACGCAAATTTGATGCGTAACCGTCTGGAAATTCCACATCGTTTGAAATCCAATCAAAGAACGCATCTTTTCCCTCTGCATCAAGTCGGTATATGGGAAAAGGAGCCCTACCATTTTCATCAACATGAAGTTCTGAACGAGCACATATATCGACTAAATCCAGTCTTGACTTCAAATTATCCTTTGTTTTACCTTGAACATTAAGGATCGTGTTCATGAGATTGTCAAAAAAGTTCTTCTCAATATGCATGACATCTAAATTATGCCTTAGCAGATGATCCTCCCAGTATGGCAGATCCCAGAAAATACTTTTTTTGTGCCAGTTATGTAGTTCTCCAACAGCATCTACCGGAAAACGCTCATGTCCACCGACTTCTGGCGTCCTTTCTGCACCAAAATCTCTTAGTTGTATCTTCAAATCTTTCCCACAAATTTCCGGAGGTGGACTGTCAAACACCCTCTTGTTCTTCGTAAACAAATTCCTACTCCTACGATATGGATGATCAGGTGGTAGGAATCTCCTGTGACAGTCAAACCAACACGTTTTCCTTCCGTGTTTTAGTTGGAAAGCATCAGTGTTATCTTGACAATATGGACATGATATCCTTCCATGCGTTGTCCATCCAGACAACATATCATATGCTGGAAAATCACTTATTGTCCACATTAGTACTGTCCGCATTTGAAAGTTTTCTTTACACGAAACATCGTATGTTTCAGCACCTTGAGCCCATAGTTGTTGCAACTCATATATTAGTGGCTGAAGAAACACATCAAGTGATCTCTTAGGATGCTCTGGTCCGGGAACGAGAATCGAGAGAAACAAAAACTCTCGTCGCAAGCACAAGTTTGGGGGGAGGTTGTATGGTGTAAGAATGACGGGCCATAGAGAATATTGTCTTCCACTCTTGCCAAACGGACTAAAACCATCAGTACATAATCCAAGGTAGACATTTCTTCTTTCATACGCAAAGTCGGGATACTTTGATTGGAAATGCTTCCACGCTTTTGCATCTGAAGGATGTCTGATCTCACCATCTGTTGAGTGCTCCGCATGCCATCTCATTGGTTGCGCTGTGCGTTCAGATAGATACAACCTCTGCAACCTTTCCGTCAAAGGTAAATACCACATCCTTTTATATGGCACTGGAACTCTTCCACTCGTATCTTTATAATGAGGCTTTCCACAAAATTTGCATGTAACCCGCTGTTCATCCGCCCTCCAATAAATCATGCAGTTGTCGCTGCATACATCTATTACCTGATACGATAAACCAAGACCAGCTACGAGTTTCTGAACCTCGTAGTATGAACCAGGAGCTACATTATCCTCGGGTAGAATGCCTTTTACAAAATCAGCAATCGCATCCACACAGTCTTCAGCCAAATTATAATCTGTTTTAATGCCCATCAATCTTGTAGCAGATGATAAAGCTGAATGAACATCTCTGCAACCTTCGTATAATGGTTGCTTTCCAGCATCCAACATATCATAAAATCTCCTAGCTTGTGCATTGGGTAAATCTTCCCCTCTAAAATGATCATTTACCATCTGCTCAGTACCTACACCATAATCTACATCTGTTCTAATTGGTTCTTCTAATCTAACCGCTGGCTGAGGTTCACTAGTACTACCATGTTCATAATCAGTTTCCCCATGATGATACCAAATTTTGTAACTTCGTGTAAACCCACTCAAATATAGATGAGTCCAAACATTCCACTCTTTAATAACCTTTCTATTTTTACAATTAGAGCAAGGACATCTTAACATACCTGTTTTTGCTTTCGGTTGTCGGTGAACTAACCCCATGAATTCAGTTATACCTCGTTGGTATTCTTCCGTAAGCAATCTCGTGTTCGGATTCAAATGAGGTCGATCGATCCAAGAACGAAAATAATTTGAAGAAGACATATTTTTTATGAATCAAATTCGTGTGTAAATAGAGTAAGAGGGAGGATGAAGATATGGAGTGAATGAAGAGGAAGAGGAGTGCTTGTTTATATAGATTAAATCCTGCCGACATACCGAGGAAATTCCGACGGAATTCCGACGGAAAAGGCTAGTTCGTCGGAATTTCCTCGGAATTTTGTAAAATCCCCCAACGGCTCTCCAACGGCTATAATATTTCCTCGGAATTCATCGGTTTTTTCCGAGGAACACATTGTTCCTCGGAATTTCCTCGGAATATTCCGACGGACTGAGGTTTCCTCGGAATTCCGTCGGTATATTTCGAGGAAATTCCGAGGAACCCCAATTTTTTGTTTCCTCGGAATTTCCTCGGAAATTCCTCGGTATATTCCGAGGATTTCATTTTCCGTCGGAATGTCCGTCAGAATACCGCTGTTTTCTTGTAGTGATTGTTTCTACTATAAAAATATCATAATACTACAAAAAAAAAATTTGATAATATAATCCCAATTTACACTTTACCATTAAAGAAAAATCATTTTACGTACAAGTAAATTTATTCGTTATTTAAAAATTTAAAAGAGGTGAACTCATAATTTACCTTGACTTTAAAGTTAATAAATAAATGTTCATCTATACTATTAAAGTAGATTGATATATGATGACTATATCAAAAACTTAGACGACTTTCTCAGTAGTGTCCGATTTAACATACACATATAGAAATATAACCTTTTTTTATATATAAGTGATTCTACGTAGTTTTGGATAATATTATATGAAAAGATACGATACTCATGTTTCAGAAGCGCTGTTCAAAAATAGATGACCGTTGAGAAGGGTTGCAAAAAAAATGGATGACATCATCATCTGGTTACTCGTTTTCCAGATCCGATTAGTGATGATAGGATACATGAAAGTAGTTTTCAGAGTCAAATTGCGTTTGATTATTGGGGAGCTAACCGGTTTTCATAACCTGCATTTTCTTAAATCGATTTGATATCAGAAACTACCTTTTAAAAATTTAAAAAGTCAACCATGGTCGGTGCTTTAATGGAGGGTATTTATGTCATTGTCTATCCACACGTATGGATCGAATCAATCTCAGAATCAATAAGATTATTTTGGCGTCGTCAGATATATAAGGTGAAGGGGAAACGACGACGGTTTAGTCGGGCGACACAGTTAAACCCTAATCTGAGAAAAATATCTAGTTTCAGAGAGAGAGAGAGAGAGGGAGATCTAGCCCGGCGTTGTTTCTTCGATACGTTCTCTCTCGTTATACAGATTATTCTTCGCTGGGTCATCATGTTGGTTTTGAGCCTTTTTTTTTTTTTCCAGGGAAATTGAATATTTAGTAAGCTTGGTTCTCCGTGAAATTTTTGTAGATAGTGAAGCTTGAGAGAAGTAAAATCCAGAAGAGAGAGTTCTTTTTTTTTTGTAACTTGGCATATAGAGAGAGTTCTTTTTTGGTTTGTTTATCCTTATGGAAGATAAGGGAAAGGGTCTTGTGGTGGGAGAAGATGAGGAAAACTCGTTGTCTGTGTCAGAAGGGGGTCCAAGCAATATGGAAGTAGATGGTAGTGATGATAACTATGATGATGACGAAGACAGTGATGAAGGATGCCAGGTAGATGATGATGATGATGATGATGAAGCCGTAAGTGTAATTCCGACCACATTCGAACGCCTTGAATATGAAACTCTGGCTGAGAAGAAACGCAAAGCACTTCTTGATTCTCAACGTGATGGTTCAGAGAAGAGAGGCAAGTATGATGCTATTAACACTACCTCGAACGGATTCAAGGAACTCGTCTTTACTGTCCCCCGACGAAGGAGAAGGAAGGTGCGTTTTCATAGGACAGCTTCTTTCTTCTATTTCACGAGTTAACTTGTATTACATTGTGTCTTCAGTCCGTCTAATGCAGCAAGAACTTTTTTTGGCTTTTGTCTATTATTTATTTAGCATTAAAAGTACTTGAACTGCATGTTTGTTCTTGAACCTCCCTCCTGCTTCGCTTGTTCATTCTCGTGTCCACGAAATTATATGATTAGACAGTCCTATTCATATCAACCTGGCAACTCTGCATATGCTTACTTTAAAAAAAAAAAAAAATCACAGTGTGTATATAATATACTTCTACAGAATAAAAAAAGGGGTAGACGACAGGGGTCAAACAAACAAGTTTCACCCGAGATTCGTAAGAGGTTGAGTGAGGCTCTTTTTCTTCACGCAGATAATAAAGACAGTGAGGTAATCCACATGAAATGTTTATTTTTCTGTGATATCGTGCCTTTTTCTTCAGCAACACATTTCATAATTTCCTGAATAAGCAAACTGATTTTCATCTACCACTATATATCGTTTTGACTATTATATTTACTGCTGCTTTTTCCTAAATAGTGTGTGTGTGTGTGTGTGTGTGTTATATTTATTGATCGATCCTGATCAATGCTGTTTTACTTTCCTCCAGGCTTTTCCAATTTTATTTGACATTATTAAGCAAGCACCAGCCTTCGGTCAAGCTTATTATCACCTAGCACTTGTACCTGACAACCTTGGTAAGACCGACTCATTGTCTACTGAAGCATTGATGGCTGCTGCATATATAAAAGGTCCAAAATCACATGTTTGGAAGTTGCTTTACGACAGGGCCAAGTAAGTTCTCCTTGTTCATCAATCAATGCCAGGTAGAAATGCCAAACACGGAAAAAAATTTATGTTACTACAATATGGCTATCTAGTTGTTACAGTAAGACCTTATCAGAGATCGTAGAGCTTGCTAGTAATTAAGTAGCAAGAATTTAATGTTCATATGGAAAAAAAAGAGTAGAACGAAAACGCGGGAAGCAGGAAGGGAATCTGTTTAATTTTCTGTTTAAAATTTGATTTTGGCTGTGAAAAGCTAACTAAGAAAAATTAATTGATTTCAGGGAACAAGGGAACATGGTTTTAGCAAGCGATTATGTGTCCAAAGCAGTACAAGCAGATCCTGAGGACATCGATCTGAAATATGAATATGCAGACCTCTGCCTAAGTGCTGGGAAATATAAAGAAGCTGCTGAAACCTATGAGAAAATATTTCGTCGGCATCCTGAGATAATTGAGCCACTCAAGAGGGGGACAGAGGTATAGATGCTGAATGAGTTGAAATTTAATCTGTGTGATTTAGTTTCTCTACCCAGAAAAAGACAAATGGTTATGCCAACCTATTCTTTTTCTTCTTGGGTTTCTCAGTATTTTCTAAAATCCGGCAAGGGTGAACGAGCAGCAAACATGTTAGAGGATCATATAAAATCTCATCCATCTGAAGTGGGGCCCGATATCTTGGATCTACTGGCTGATGTTTTGATGCAAATTAATGCGTATGATAGAGCTCTTAAGTATATTCATGATGTGCGCCAAATTTACAATCTAGGAAAGGAACTGCCTTCCAGCTTAAAAATCAGACAAGCCATCTGCCATGTTCGCCTTGAAGAAATGGAGCAAGCAGAGGTTTGTGTATATAAGAATATGTCAACTAAATCTCCTATATTCTTGGATAGTTAGAGAATATCCCTACGATAGTGGAACAGATACTCAAACGTGATGTATATAACAATTGTATCGTGTACGTTTATGAGCAAGGGGAAATACATAAGATTTCATGGTATCAGAGCACAAAGCTCTTGAGACCTAATTTTCTCTCATCTTTCTACTCTTCGTCTTCAATACTTCTTCCTCTCTTACCTTCTTCATTTCTTTTCTTCTTCTTCACTTCAAATGGCAAACCAAGATCAAGAAAGGGCCTTTGGGATCACAAATATAAAAACACATATCCCCATTGTTCTAGACTATGACGATCACAATTACGACGCCTGGCGTGAGCTCTTCCTCACTCACTGCTTAGCGTTCGACGTCCTAGGCCACATCGATGGAACCACCCTCCCTGCGAACGATGACGACACTGCCTGGAAGAAGCGTGACGGTCTGGTCAAGCTATGGCTGTATGGCACGCTGACTCAACCCCTATTCAAATCAACGTTTCAGACTGGAGGCTCAGCCCGTGACATATGGATACGCGTCGAGAATCAGTTCAGAATTAACAAGGAGTCTCGCGTAATCCAGCTGGACCATGACCTACGTACCACAGAGATAGGCGATCGCACAGTTCAAGAATACTGTCAAACCCTCAAAGGCATCGCCGATCTCTTAGCCAACCTTGACGCACCGGTAACAGATCGCACACTTGTGATGTATCTTCTCAATGGCCTAAATGAGAAGTATGACAACATCGTCAACGTCATCAGACACAAAGACCCCTTCCCATCCTTTGACTATGCGAAGTCTATGCTGTTAAACGAGGAAACCCGACTCAAGAAAGGCAACAAAGGAACTGTTCCCGCAGACACTCCGTCCTCATCAACAGTCCTTACGGCTTCAACAGACAAACAGCAAGCTCCGCATAAGTTCAACAACGGGAACCGGCGACAAAACAGCAGAGGACGCGGACGTGGTCGTAACTACCAGCAACGATCATGGAACAACAACTGGCCAAGTCAAAACGCAAACAACCAGTGGCCAATGCAATACTTTCCAGCACCAATGACGCAATGGCCAGGCTATCCTTCACCATGGATGCAACAAAAAAGAGGGATCCTTGGCTCTGCTCCTCAACGTCCTCCTCAAGCCCTCTTAACCGATACGCAGCTACAGCCAACAACTGACTTTGCTCAAGCATTCAACACAATGACTCTTGCCGATCCAGGAGCTGCAAATTGGTACATGGACTCTGGTGCTACAGCGCATCTAGCCTCATCGTCAGGTATTTTAAACTCTCCTCTTAAACCTTGCACCGGAAACGCAGTCACAGTAGGTAACGGTTCTCGTATTCCAATTACTCTCTCTGGTTCAAGCTCTCTCTGTTCACTCTCTCGACCTCTTTCCTTGAACAATGTTTTTGTTACTCCTAACATTATCAAGAATCTAATCTCTGTTCGTCGGTTTACTAATGATAACTGGTGTTCGGTCGAATTCGACCCTTTTGGTTTTTCTATAAAGGACCTCAACACCAGGAGGATTCTGCTCCGCAGTAACAGCATCGGAGAACTCTACTCCGTGCCCTGCCAAACAAATAAACCGACGACTTCAGCTTCTCCAACCGCTCTCGTTGTCGCAGATCCTTCTACTTGGCATAAGCGCCTAGGGCACGTTAACGATGCCTCTCTCAATTCTTTAATTTCTGCAAAATCTATTTCTTGTAATAAAAGGCAATTTCCAACTTGTTGTGAAGCTTGCCAAATGGGTAAACACTTAAAACTTCCTTTCTATGATTCAAATAAAACAGTTTCTTCTCTTTTTGAAATTGTTCATTCTGATATTTGGACCTCACCAATTTCAAGCATCAGTGGGTTCAAGTACTATGTTCTATTTTTGGATCATTTTTCACATTTCTTGTGGGTTTATCCTCTCAGATACAAATCCGAGGTCTTTTCTAAATTCACTCATTTCTCGGCGTATGTCAAGACACAATTCAAAATAACTATTCAATCATTCCAATGCGACAACGGAGGCGAGTTCAACAATGCCCAATTCCACAACTACTTCTCTTCAAATGGAATCGTTGCAAGATTTTCGTGTCCTCACACCTCTCAACAGAATGGCCGTTCTGAGAGAATGATACGAACAATCAACAACACCATTCGAACTCTCCTCTTTCAAGCGCGTCTGGCTCCATCATATTGGATAGAGGCCTTACACACCGCTGTTCATCTTCTCAACATTCTCCCTTCCTCTACCATTCAAAACAAAACACCTTACTCTCTCCTATACAAAAAAAAACCTACCTACTCCCACCTACGCACCTTCGGGTGCCTCTGCTTCCCAAACATAAACCACTCTCACCTTCATAAACTTGCTGCCCGCTCCACACCATGTGTCTTTCTTGGCTATCCTACAAACCATAAAGGATATCGCTGCTTAGACCTCAAAACAAGAAAAATCATCATCTCCCGTCACGTCATTTTCGACGAGACCATTTTTCCCTCAGCCCAAACACAT
This sequence comes from Brassica oleracea var. oleracea, assembly GCF_000695525.1. Taxonomy (NCBI): domain Eukaryota; kingdom Viridiplantae; phylum Streptophyta; class Magnoliopsida; order Brassicales; family Brassicaceae; genus Brassica; species Brassica oleracea. The sequence goes on from NC_027751.1 coordinate 6,273,686, forward strand.
TCTACTCCAGCCAAAAACACTTATACCTTCCTTGAAAACACTGAAACTTCCCCTGTTTTCAAACAGATTCTTCAAAAACCGATGGTGCCGGCCAATTCTCTTTCTGGCCCGACCATACCGCCTGCTGTAAATCAGCCGGCTCCGGTCCACTCCTTACCGCCTCCAACACGTCATCCTATGACAACACGGAGTAGGGACGGAACCCGCAAACAAAAATCTGTTCTTTCCCTCCACACCACAGTTTCACCAATTCCAAATACCCACCTTCAAGCTCTTAAAGATCCGAACTGGAACCCTGCCATGACTGTAGAGTACGATGCATTGATTAAGAATGAGACGTTTAAATTGGTGCCTAAACCACCTGACACTAACATAGTTCGTTCCATGTGGTTGTATAAGTACAAATTTGATGCAGATGGCAATCCAGTTCGCCACAAAGCTCGCCTCGTGGCTAATGGGAAGTCTCAGGAACAAGGGCTTGACTATGACGAAACCTTCAGCCCTGTGGTCAAGCCCGTAACGATACGTACCGTTCTTCATCTGGCCCTTCAACGCAACTGGGAAGTACATCATCTTGACGTCAAGAATGCCTTCCTCCATGGCACCCTCGACGAACCGGTTTACATGCATCAGCCGCCAGGTATGAAGAATGAAACAAACCCTCACCACGTCTGTAAGCTGGAGAAGGCACTCTATGGCCTCAAACAGGCTCCGAGGGCATGGAATGCTCGTTTCTCCTCTTTTGTTTCAGGTATCGGCTTCCAGAAGAGCAATAGTGATACATCTCTATTCGTCTACGACAAAGGGGATCAGCAAGCTTTCCTATTACTCTACGTCGACGACATTCTCATTACGGCTTCATCACCATCGTTAAGAAACAAGATCACTTCGCTCCTCAAACAAGAATTTGAGATGTCAGAAGAAGGCCTCCTCAAATATTTCCTTGGCATCAAAGTAGACTATAACACCAAAGGAATGATGCTCTCTCAATCAGCATACGCAAAAGAGATTCTAACACGTGCATCAATGGAGAACTGCAACCCCATCTCTACCCCTGTAGATCTAAAAGCGAAGCTCTCAAGTGACGAAGGCGCCCCAATCGACGACCCGACCTTCTACCGAAGCCTCGCAGGCGCTCTACAATACCTAACCCTGACTCGCCCAGACATCCAGTATGCAGTCCAGCAACTTTGTCTTTTCATGCATGATCCGCGAGTCCCTCATTTCCAAGCACTCAAAAGAGTGTTGCGCTATCTCCAAGGAACCCTCACGCATGGCCTACAACTCTACAGAAGCAATTCCTCAACGCTTACAGCGTATACTGATGCCGACTGGGCCGGGTGTCCAAACACACGCCGTTCGACATCAGGTTACTGCATCTTCCTCGGCGACAACCTGGTCTCCTGGTCCTCAAAACGTCAACCCACAGTATCTCGGTCCAGCGCGGAAGCAGAGTACAAGGGAGTGGCGAATGCAGTTGCAGAAACGTGTTGGGTACGAAACCTCCTCCTGGAGCTCAAGTGTCCAATAAAAGCTGCGACACTAGTTTATTGTGACAACATTAGTGCTGTCTACCTATCCACCAATCCTGTGAAGCACCAACGAACGAAACATGTCGAAATAGATATACACATTGGCCGTGAGAAAGTTACGATGGGCCAAGTGCGGGTGCTTCACGTTCCTTCGTCTTCACAATTCGCAGATATATTCACAAAAGGCTTACCAAGCTCACTCTTCAATGACTTCAAACACAGTCTATCCGTTCGAGCTCCCAACGATTAGACTGAGGGGGAGTATAAGAATATGTCAACTAAATCTCCTATATTCTTGGATAGTTAGAGAATAACCCTACGATAGTGGAACAGATACTCAAACGTGATGTATATAACAATTGTATCGTGTACGTTTATGAGCAAGGGGAAATACATAAGATTTCAGTGTATCTTACATTATAAACCTGCTAATTTTTTTATCCTAATGATTGCTTTAAAGCTATACCCTCTTCTAATTATTTAATAGATGGATAACAAGATTCTGAAACAAATTAGATTTCATATAAATCTATTAAAAGAGAATGTGGCCTCGTTAAGTATAATACTACAATTGTTTTCCGTTGGTCTTCTTATTACTTTGCGTTGTTTTCTCTTTTCAAAAAGTTGATGTATCTTCTCTTGTGAATGATGTTGCTTGCCGTATCTGCAGATTGTTTTAAATATTCTGCCACGGGAGGCTGTATCTGAACATCCAAAGCTCATCATCGATTTGGCTGATGAGCTAACAAACATCGAGAATTTTCATTCTGCTCTCAAATACTATTTGCTAGCAATCAATGACACTTTGAATGTAAGTAAGAGTATTAGGCAGTTGTACTCGATTGTTTCTTCTCTTACAACTTTTGCTTCGTCACTTTGGTAACTAGTTGTGGTTTTCCTTGTAGAATGGCTATTTGCTTGTGAAAGCTGCTCGCTGTTATATGTCGTTGGAAAAACGAGAACAGGCCATCGTTTTCTATTACAGAGGTACTTTCTTAATTTATTTAGTTGTTGTGCATATGTATTTTCTGGAATGAAATATCTTTTAAATGCATATATGTATAGTCCCCTCTTTCACTATGTTCTGTTCATAGTTAATTACATGGAATGTTTTGTGAAGGTCTCCAAACTCAAATCTTTTATGATTTTCCGTGTGTTGCAAATTAAAAATCTTATTATTGTATTTCAGTTTCTCGTTAATTTTTTTTTCTTCTATTTGTTGCTAACTGAAAATTTCCTCAGCTTTGAATGAACTCAGTGATCCAATTGATGCTCGCATAACTCTGGCTTCACTTCTCCTGGAAGATGGCAAACGAGATGAAGCTATATCAGTGCGCTTTCTCCTCCGGAAAATCCAGGTCAGCAAAGAAAAAAA
>NC_027751.1:6292055-6329336 GCF_000695525.1 Brassica oleracea var. oleracea
CGATCTACTTGCAAGTCTATGCGTGCGTTGGCAGACGACGGTGGGGTGTATGCTTCCTTTGATTTATATAACTACCCTTGGTACCTTGGCACGCCGCATTTATTGTTAAGAAGATGCTATGAGGAGGGTAACCCAAGTACTCTTTACGTCAAGGGTGTGGAGTATTTCTACTGGTTAGACCGTCTAGATGAAGGACTTCGTTTGTTAAAGAGGGCAGCGGATGCAGGATACGAGCGAGCGTTGTATACGTATGCAATGACTTGCAAAATTTTCTTGGAGGATGAGGAGTACTTTTCTCGTTTCACAAGAGAATCCGTTGGTAGAATGGGAATGGTGGTTAGAAATGAAGATCTGGTATGGTTCAACAACGTGAACGACCTGTTCATAACAAAGAGGCATTTGTTCATGTCAACAGTCGTCCCCTTGTTTTATAGTTGCCAGTGTTCACCATGCTTGGACCGGGATTGGGTTCTTTGGTACATTGAGCACAGAAAGGCTGGAGACATGTGTAATCGCTGCTTCTGGATTAAAGAAGTTGCTCTGTTTCTACGGGATTTTCGGTGTTGCACTGGTTTTTCTGATTTCGATACATGGCAGTAATTCTTCATTGTTGTATTACCTTTGCACTACATAAATAAATATAAACTTTATGAAACCTCATGCGCTGTACGGTCATTTGCAGAGTATTTTCAAACAAATTCAAATTCAAATAGGTCATATTGTCCAAAATAACTTAGACATATCCATTCAAATCGTTTTATTCTTCAAAGCTTTTATTGCTGACATCGACGAGACTGAATACTACTTTGTAACGAATATTATTAAACAATTATTGACCGTTTAACTGTTCGCTATTATGATAGCTATTAAAAAGATGAGAAATTCTTTAAATTCTGACTTCCCCGAAACAAATTTATACTAAACAATCATTTTGCTTAAACGTTTAGGTTACCTACAATTGAGAAGTGGTTTTTCGTTTAGGTCATTTTGCTTAAACAATTACTGACCGTTTAACCAAGTTTTTTTAAATTACAAAATATGGTGTACACCTAAGTAGACTACAAAGGTGTACATACACCATATTAAGTACACCCATACATAAGATGGACATATACTTAACGTACACCATAGACGTAATAACGTATATAAGGTGGACATATGCTTAACGTAATAACGTACACCCAAGAAAGTACACCCATATATAAGGTGGACATATACATATAAGGTTCAATAGATAATAATTCGGTCCACACTTTGGGGAAAACTAAAGATCCGATCCGTACAGAAATGTAACATATTGAAGGACGTACACCGAGTTGACAATAGAAGCAAACATATTAAAAACACGAAACGGAGATAGAGACATCTTATTTATCAGCGCCAGAGACTGCACCGGACTTTGAGTTGGCACCGGAGGCAGCGACAGAGGGGCTGGAGCCAGAGACATAGATGGAGCTGGAACCAGAGACGGAGCCTTGTGCAGCGCTGGAACCTTGGGCAGCGCTGGAGCCAGAAATGGAGCCTTGTGCAGCGCTGGAGCCTTGTGCAGAGTTGGAGCTAGAGACGGTGGTGGAGTCAGCGACGGAACCACCTCTGGCCATGACGTTGGACCCACAGACGAAGCCTTGTGCAGCGCTAGACTCGGAGCTGGTACCAGAGACGGAGACCTGTTCGGCGGCGGAGGATTTAGCGATGGAACCACAACCGGCCTTGGCGTTGTAGGCAGTTAAAGGGCCTGGTACGCCGGAGAAGGAACCTCGTTCGCCTTTAGGCCAATACTCGTCGGTCTCCTCGTCAATCAACTCGTCATCGGAGACGTTAACACGCATATCTCCTTCATAAGACAAGTCGTTGGTATCCTCTTCACTCTCTTCCTCCTCTTCCTCTTCCGGGTTGTCCCAAGGGTGCTCGTCTTACGGGTCCCCGAATCTCATCGTCTTCCTCTTACGTCCTCGCGGTGTTGTTGGTGGAGTTTTCTCCATCTCCAGTATCTCCTCGATTTCTGATGCTTCTTGAAAGAGTGCTCTAAGCGTCGCAAACTCTGTTGATTCCAAACCCTCACGGATATCTTTCTTTAATCCGTCGCGATCGAGTTGTATCAAATACTGATCGTTTTTTTGATTAACGATCTCATGACTGAGGAAAAATTCCTCGTATTCTGCTACGCTCAAGGATCCTTGGGTGATGTCTAGAACCATGTTTAGATTTGGAATTTTTTGTGGAGATGAGAATGAAATGATATAATAATCCGATCCCTTTTCAAATATATAAAGGTCGTAATTAAAAGAAAGTCTTAATGACAGTAGGTCACGGCGTGGCGACTCTGCAACTTCTCGATTGTAGTTAACTTAAACGATTAAGCAAAATGATTGCGTTCTTAGAAACATGTCGTGGGGATGTCAATTTTTAATGATATAAGCATCTCTTTATGACATTAGTGTAATTAGAAGAGTAAGTTTACTTAAGTAGAAATGAGTTGTGTCAATGCCATTTCCAATTAGTTACGCGGAAAAAATTAAACTTACAGTAACCAATGTAATAACCAAATAATTATGTAACCACATTCACCTTCAAAACTTAAAATCATGTACTAAATAAGGTTCTATAAATACCTTATGAAATAGAATCATCGACGAACCTAACCCTTATAAGGAGTATTGACTCTTAGAGTAACAATAACTTTTTAATTTAAAATTATAGATAATGTAATTTAGGTTGGTGGAACAATAACTTTGTCATTTAATTCACACGTTTTCTATCTGGAATTCTTCTATTTAACTTTGTATTATCAGTGTTCAACCATGACACTTCAAAAACCGACCCCAATCTCGAAAAATCTATGGCCGCTCAAGTGCTCCCAAATCTCCCAGGCAAAATTATCTGTGAAATCATCGCGCTTCTTGGAGAGGAGACATTCTATTACCTGGGTTATTTCCTCCGGGCTGGGAAACGCGGTTATGCACTTGTCCACGAACCGTCCGTCTTAAAGATGTGTGATATTACACTTATGGTCCACTATGTTACAAGTCAAATCTGCAAAGGTGGTCAGTTTCAGGCGTTTTTCCTCAAGTGCGTTAATGCAGGCAACCCAACCGCAATATGCTATGATGGTCTCCACGCTGCAACAAGAATAGGACTTGGGGAGAGTATTAAAATTTTGAAACCTAATGTGCCAACGCATGGATTATCATGTGCAATTTTCAATGTGTGTCTTGGCAGAGACAAGGAAGCCAGCCAAGTGTTTCACTTGTTCGCAGCCCATCACGCTGACCTCCACTCGGAATCCGTTTTAGATATGGGTGAGTCGATAAAGTGGCTGCTGTAAATGTTCCATGCGCCGTGGCTTAACATATATGATGAAGACTTCAAATTTCCCGACGATGATGTAATCATGCACCCAAAATGCCTTCATGGCGAAAACTGCAGGAACTTTTACGTTGGGGTGGACGGTTCGTGCAAGAACTGCAACCTCTATTGGATTTTTGTTAATGTTTGTTAGTTGCTGTAAAATATGCCTTTGTTTCTGCAATGCTGTAACCGATGCCGGCTAATACTTGGTAGGTTAAAGAACCATAGACGTTGTCAATTAAATTGTAAGCCTTCTCTAACTAAATGTAACTTAATTATCATCTCGGTGTACGCGTTTTCCAAGTAGGTATACATCACTTAGACCAAGGTGTACATACACGCGACTAATTATTACGAAGGAAAAGATAACATGAAAGTGGAGCTTAAGTGGAATGCGTATTTCAGTGACATGAATGCATACTTGAACCTCGCTTTCCCTTCTTTATTACGAAGGAAAAGATAACATGAAAGTAGGGATTAAGTGGAATTTTCTGGCCCAATAGTAAAATAAGTGGCAAGCTGTGAATTTAAAATTACCGGCCTAAACTCTTACGGTTGAGATGACCTCTACATATTTCAACAAAACTCTATTTTCTTTACTCATCATCTTCTAGATCCAAAAAAATCCAACGATGACCTCTTCATCGTCTCAATCGAACCGGCGCCGTAACCGTGATGCTAGAGGCGCAAGTCTCATCGCCGCGAAACAAATCCTTTAATGGACTTTCAATCTCGCCTCGAAGAAACTCAGTTGTTCTTTCTCTCCAAAGATCCAGTACCAAAGCCCTGGTCTCTTCGTCATGTAAGTGAAGCTAGCTTTAGTAAGTATCAGGAGCTATGCATACGTGGGTTTATAGTCCAGGGGAATATAGTGTTAGATGATCCAGCTGTTGCTGAAGCTCGTCGAATAGTAGAAAACCTTGGGTGGATTTACACTTGTTTGGATCTTCGGCCTTTATGTCCAAGAGTAGTCAGGGAATGCATTTCCAACCTATACAGTGTCGATGACGGAGTCTATCTCAAGGGATGCCGGTTTGATATGACCCCCTCGTGATAAATCAACTATTTATGACTCCATTTGTCGAACACTCTCACGTTTGGGAGGGTGATGATCTCTCGGAGGCAATTAAATTCTTGACAGATGGACGCTGTCATCGCTGGGAGACATTCTCGTTAACTAATCTTCTCCCATAGTATCATTCCTTCTACAAACTGTGTTCGCTTAACTGGCTGTCTGGTATTCATGAAGAGTCGATGATCAAAAACCGTATTCGCTTTCTCTGGGCACTCGTCAGGAAGAAGCCTATTGACTTCGGTCGTTTGGTTTATAACCAAGTCCTAGAAATGGCTTGTTCTTCTGATGCTGACGAGAAAATAATTCTCCCTAATTTCATGTACCAAACTCTCATTCTGCAGAGGAAAATTACTGCTCTTCCGGGCGATGAACCCCTTATCGGACACCCACTGCGTATTAGTGGAGACGAAGTGGACAGTCACATTCCAAGGGGTAGAAGACGTCGTACCTATGTCGGATAGGAAGTCTTCCTATTTTGAAAAACTATCTCAACATCTAGCTTATTCTGTTTTAAGTACTACTTCGGCAATAACCTATCATTTTACGACCAAGTCCTAGAAGCCTATTGACTTCGGTCGTTTCCTTGTCTTGAAATTCTGTGTAATATTATTTTCCTTCTAACTTTATGGTTTCAATAATATATGTACACCTTTCAGCTGATAAGATAGCAAATTCTGTGGAACCAAAACCTCTTAAGGTCTAGCATTAAGTACCATGTACTGGGTTAGGTTTCAATTGTTGGTGGAACAGTTACTTTTGTAATAAACTCAATCAACTGCTATAGTACTTATTTCCTATTTAATTTGTTTTTTTATCAATACTCTGTTTAAAGCTCTCTCAAACTCAGTCATTGCACATCACATTCACTTTCCAATACACTTCAATAATATTATGGCTAGGCCGCAACTCCCAAACCTTCCAGATGAAATTATGTCTAACATTATCGTCCTTGTTGGAGAGGAATCAGCATTGTACCTTGGAGCTTTCATGCGGGCTGGGGTTGAGGAGGGAATCAATGTCTTGGAGTGAAGTGTTCCTACGCATGTATTATCAACCTTAGCTGTGGGCATATTTAACGTTTTCCTTGGTAAAGAGATGGAAGCAATCACAGTGTTTCAGCAGTTGGCAAGGAATGGCGTTGACCTTAAATCTGAGGCATTATTTGAGATTGGAGATGAGCTAGAGACAAGATTACTGTCGTTCCATGCGCCATTTTTAAACACATATGGTAGGACCCTAAAATTTCCACGGGATGACTATCTAGGCCATTCTAACACTGTACATGAAGAAGACTTGTGCAAGAAATTCTGGCTTCATTGGTTTTGTCTCAAAATTTCACACATGTTGTAAAGCCAGCTTCTCGGAAGATTGTAATGGTTGTTTCTCTTTAACATAAGATTACGAGATGTAGAACTTATTGAATGTCATTATCAACTTCGTGTACGCCTTAACAAACAAGGTGTACGTCACTAAGAACTTGGTGTACGTTGTTACAAACATAGGTGTAAACTTTATATTAGACCCACATGTACAATTTCTCTTTGTAATTACCTGTAGGCCTGGGTTCGCGGGTCAACCCGCCCCGCACGACCCGCCAACCCGCGGATCGTTTCTTTTTTTTTAGTTAAAATTTTGACCCGCTCAATCCGCAAGAAATAAACTAATACCCGCACCCGTCCCGCTTTATTTTGCGGGTAACCCGCGGGACCCGCGGGTTATATTTTTAATTAAAAAAATAATTATTTAATTAGTTTTTCTATAAAATAATATATTTATAAGTAATTTTTTATATTATTTTTTAAAAAATTAATTATTTTAAAAAAAAATTAATTATTTTTCTAAAAAAAATCTAATTTTACAAAAAAAAAGATTTTTTTTATTTTTTATTTTATTTTGCGGGTTGGCGGGTATCCGCAAATCAAAATCCACCAACCCGCACCCGCCCCGCAAAAAATAGTCTTAACCCGCACCCGCACCTGCGACTTGATTTTTTCAAAACGCTCGACCCGCACCCGCCCCGCGGCGGGTCAAATGGGGCGGGCCCTGCTCGACCCGCACCCACCCCGCGGCGGGTCAAATGGGGCGGGCCCCGCGGGGCTTGATTTAAATTCCCAGGCCTAATTACCTGAACCTTATTTTATAGTAATTGCACCTGACTTTATCCTATTTTCAAAAGTAATGTACGACATTTCGAACAAGGTGTGTGGGAATATTCCGAGAAGATAGTAAACAAGAAAACTTTGGTAACATTAAACGGAGCAAAGAGCTTAAAGATTGAGCTATATCTATTTAGGAATTTGCTCCAAAAGATAACATGAAAGTACATGCCCACTTTTAAATATTAAACATAGATAATCGGACCTGAAAATATTAAACATAGATAATCGGACCTGCTGGTTAAGTGGTCCTTTTACAACAGTTTTGAAATATTGAGACATACCAAAAATAACCGGCAGTTGTTGCAGCTTCCTTCTAAATCCTTGGTGTGTGCATGGCGATATAGACATGAAGGAGAGGCGAGAAAGTCATCTTCTGGAAATTTGAAGGTTTTCTCTTATGTGTTGGATAATGGGGGATGGAACGACCACAATCTTGACTGTAACTCAGCTCCCATCTCAAATATGGCGTTCGATTTATGGTCAAGATTATAATTTCCTCCGAACTCCTCAAACACATTGGTGGCTTCCATTTCTTTACCAAGGCATACGTAGAATATCCCAACAGCTTGGGTTGATAATCCATGCTTTGGAACATTTGTCTCCAAGACTTTGATTCCCTCCTCAACCCCTAAAGAAGTTGCCCGATGGAACACTTTAGAAAGAAAGTTCGAAAATTACCAAAAAAAACTCGATTGCAGAAGGAGTTTCGTCTACAATAGGAGTCACGTTGCACCTCTTTAAGATGGATGCTTGATGGACAAGTTCATACCCTCGTTTCCCAGTCCGCAAGAAAGGTCCTAGGTACCATGCTGATTCCTTTCCAAGATGCTCAATAAATTTGGACATTATTTCGTCTGGAAGATTTGTGATTTGTGGCTTAGGCATATTTTTAATTTTTGATTGAAAGGAAAGGTTTTTTATGTCCAATGAGTTTATTGAAGATTTGAAACATTCTTATATAGAGGAATTTTAATTAGCAGTTGTCTGACTTTAATACAAAAGTAATTATCCAACCAATATTCGAAACCTAACCGCAGTACATGAAAGAAAATGGCATCGTATAGGCATGGCATAACCACAAAACTCACCCTAGAGATTGGAACATTTTGTTGCCTGATAAGGAAACGCAAAATTTGGTTTCATTAAATTACACGTATGGAGGTCCAACTACCTTGTAAATTTCAGCTGTCAACTTCAAAAAAAATTATAAAGTGCGTTTAGATAGAAGTCAATTAAATGTAGGTAGTGTAAACTCTTTTCTTTGTTTTCCTTAGGTTTGCTAACCCTAAACCCTGAACCCTTAAGTCTAAACCCTAAACCTTGATCCGTAAAACGAAAACCGAAAACACGAAACCCTTTATCACACGTATATAATGAGTTTTCAACAACCATCGTTATGACACTTGTAATCATGAGTTTTCAACAAACGACCGGATATACCAATAAGAACGGTTAATCTTAGTTCCAAAATACAATCAGTTCCAAATAATGGGTTCCTCCTAGCGCCAAAATACAATGATATCCTAAATGAAAATAAAGCTTCCTCCTACTTCCAAAAAACGGGTTCCTCGTTACTAAGATCAGGGCACAAGTTCCTTGCATATAGTCTTTTTGTGACCTTCTTTAAAACACCTAGAACACTTATTCGCCTTCTTCTTTATTCTCGGCCCTTCCTATAAACGGAAAGTAGTTAGAAATGGAAGGCGAACAATGCATTTCGATAAATATTTTTTCTTGTCGGATGAAAAAAAAAGTTTTACAGGAACCTCTCCGGCTGACAGTTTTCTTTTAATGTCTGGCCTTCCCTTCGTTCTTTCGGTCATTAGTGGAAACAGCTGGAGCTTTAGTATATCTGCTGGAATATGGATATCTTCTGGATTTGTAACCGGTAGTATGATACCCTTAACTGTTTCAGACCAAGTATCTTTGACATGGTATTGTGAAACAAAAAAGCTGTACTCCATGTTTCGACAAGAAGAAGCGGATATAGCGTGTCGGCATGACAGCCCGAGCATCTGGAATTCAAGGCAAGAGCAAGTTCATTTTTCCAAATCAACAGAAAAACCAAAACCAGTTCCCTTGTGTGTAACTTCGAATACCAAAGTGGAACAGGGCAAAACAAGAAGGCCAGTAGACAACACTAACTGTTCGACGAGTATTTGCTCGATTAATTTAAGAACAATTCCAGTCATTTTAGTTATCTTGCAGCGCCTGCTCTCAAACCATCGTGTCAACATCCGTCTAATAAACTCCATCAGTGCCACTATAGGACTATCACGGGCCGGCAGCAGCGCATGATTCAACGATTCCGCTATATTTGAAGTCATCAGGTTATATCTCTTTCCTTCGAAATATGAACGTGTCCATAACTTGCGGTCGATTTTTTCCAAATAATCCCAACATCTCCAATCCGTAAGCTTTATTAGCTCATAGAGCTTTTCAAACTCGGCAGCGTTGAATGCCTCTCCGGCGCTGGCAACCATATCCTTCTGCTGCAGTCCTTTGTACTTTTCCCCTATGTTACGCTTAAGGTGTTCAAGACAAATACCATGGTGTGCACGCAGATACCATTTATCTTTAACTGCAAATATTACAGCACATCTGTCAGTAATTATTATTAATTCACAACAATCTTCTACAATTGTAGACAACCTTTCGAAAAACCACTTCCAAGAATCTGAGTTCTCGCTATCAACTACTGCGAAAGCAATAGGGAATACGCGGCAGTCTGCGTCTTGGCCGCTAGCACTAAGCAAAACCCCTTTATATTTCCCAAACATGTGGGTTTCGTCCACCACAAGGACTTTCCGCAAATGCTTCCACCCATCGATACAAGCCTTCAGTGACATGAATGCATACTTGAACCTCGTTTTCCCTTCTTTATCAAGTTCGGTTTTGATATCAATGATTGTTCCAGGATTTGCGTACTTCAGTACGTGAAAGTATTGTGGTAGTATTTTGTAAGACATCTCCTCTGTTCCTTTGGCAGACGCAATAGCTATTTTTTTAGCTTTCCAAGCTTTCCAGTACGTGCATGTATAGTGAATTCAGTTCACAGTATTTCCGGCAGTTCCATAGCACGAGGTTCACCTTGGAGTCTTTCGTATTTTGACCGCAAAAGAGCTGCAAGCACTCTAGATGTTCCGTGTTTTTTGTACTGCCCTCGAACTTCAGCTGTGCATACATGTCCCAAAATTGTCTTCTTCACAACATACGTAGGAGAATCACCCAGTTGCTTAGCCATTACCCTCCAACTACACTGTTTATCAACGTATTTAGCCGTCATGAAGCGTTTGCAATGCCGGAATTTAAACCTGCACACTTTCGCGAGTGCATAGATCGACATCGTCAACTTGAACTGGGCTTTGTCCTTAAACATCCTTCCAACATATATATCTGAGTCCTCCTTACTGTAGTCGATATCCTGCGGCTGGAAACCGCTTCCTTCCATACATTAAACACAGGAAATACATCATCATATCCATACATTTCCGAAACTTGTATCCCTTTCATGAAAGCCTCTCCACCCTGAACTCCCATACCCTCGATGACAGGAGGATCAACAAAAAGATCATCATCTTCGAATACATAGGTAGATGGAATGTGTTTTCCTAGGGTGAATGCTTCTCCACCATCGAACTCTGTAGTTTGGATGATAGGAGGATCAACAAACTCATCATCAGCTTCGATAAGACGGTTGTGTTTGTTGTATTGCTTCGGTGTAGTAGCGAGAACAACATCATCACTTTCCCCGGTATCTTTTTCATCTCCAGAAAGTTTTTCATCACAAGCACTGGTGGAATTGCAAACTTTTGCTGGTTCTGTGAGAGGAGGATCTACAAACCCATCATCAGCTTCGATAAGACGGTTGTGTTTGTTGTATTGCTTCGGTAGAATAATGAGAACAGCATCATCACTTTCCCCGGTATCTTTTTCATCTCCAGAAAGTTTTTCATCACAAGCACTGGTGGAATTGCAAACATTTCCAGTTTCTGTGAGATGAGGATCTACAAACTCATCATCAGCTTTGATAACACGGTTGTGTTTTGTGTATTGCTTCGGTGGAGTAACGAGAACATCATCATCACTTTCCCAGTGTATTTTTCAACAGTCTTGTTTTTGTACTGTTTTTGTGGTGAAACAAGAACATTAACATCACTATCGGCTGAATGTGTTTCATCACTAGCACGAGTGGAATTGCACACTTTTGCAGTTTCTGTGAGCGGAGGATCAACAAACTTATCATCATCTTCGATCACGCGGTTGTGTTTCTTTTTTTGTTGTTGTGGTGTAACCGCAGCAACATCGACAGTTTCGACGGTAGCGGTCTCAAAGGTCAGTGCACACCTTACTGTTCCAGAGGTAGATTCGCTTAAACGACGATAAACAGAATTATCTCCGTGGTTTGGTTGGTTCATATCTTTTGCTGAAGTTGCATGAACAACATCGACGTCTAAGCTGATATTCGGTGTACGCAACGTCAATGATTCGAGAGGTACATAAAAAATCTCTTTGATCATCTGTAAGCTCTACGTAACGTCTCATATTGCTTCGATTTTTTCTAGATGAAGATCCACCAGTAGCCCTTGATCGTTGGCCTCTACCAGACGCCGGTTTTCCATATCCTTGACCTCTACCACCCCTCCATCCAGGACATTCATAACCGTTTCGATCAGACCGTCCACCACGCCGTCCTTTTGGTGGACATCCTTCGAAATCGTCATCTTGTCTGTATCACAATCTTTTCGAACAAATTCATGCCAGTAATTATAATCATAGTCGCTGTCATCTTCATCTTCTTCTTCTCCATTATCATAATCATTACCCTTTCGCTTGTCAACATCCATTACTGCGCAACCAGCTACATTTCCAATGTCATCTCCTGACGCCGCTTCAACGTTAGCCTGCCTGTTTTTTCTCCGCTGCACTATTATTTGTTCTACACAGCTCTGTTAACGTATATTCTCTGCTTCCAGATTAACCCCACAAACGCCATCTGCAGCTGCTCTACTATCCTTGGAACCTCCCACTTCAGCCGCCTCAAAGTTTAATCCAATAGCTGCTTCATTGGCTTCTACTTGCCTTATTAAATTTTCATCATCATCAACGATTACGGCCGTTGCATTCATTTGTGTGAAAATATCTCGTTCAGACCTTAAAAATATCATTTCTCCTCCAACAATTTCTCTAAATGTGACGAAAACATTAAAAGATTTGTCTGTCCGGTGAAGAGCTTTGAATGTTTTATAATCAGTGTCGGTTGCTATCTCCACTGGTGCCGCCCCTTTACCAAGCATCTCATTGTCACCATCAATAAGCCAATAGCACATTTCAACCTCTATTTCTCTTCCCAATAAACCATAGGCATCAAGAACACTATCTTTCAACCCGCAAACGCCTTTGATTGAAGAGCAGTCAACCGCTCTACCCATTCTATCATTGTCTATCTTGAAATCCCAAGCACCATTATCATACATTATCCACCGACCAGCCATAACGACAATCTGTGAAGAGATTCCTATACCCCAACAAAGAAGTAAAATTAAATTGGAACAATCAAAAGCAAAGACATTTGGCTATGTCGAAGGGAGATAACAGTGTACCTAAAGTGCTGTTGCTACTGGTCGCCTGAGCTTTACCACTAAAACTTCCATTAGAGCCGCAAACCGCTATTAGTTTCCAACATATTTAGATCTGGTGGATGCATTTCGCCGACCAGCTGTTCTTGTACTAGGGTTTCTTTATATTATCCACCAGACTTGGTTACTTCTCACAGTTATCAATCAACCCAGTCGACAACTTATTTTATTAGTATAATCACTGACCGTGGTACGAACAAATTTCGGCGCCAAACAAAGGGTAAAGAACCGATATTTACCGAGGTGAAAAACATTGTATCACAAAATCCGACGAAAAAAAAACAAGTTCACGCGCCAGATCGGAGCCGCCGAGTATCGCACGTGTGGGAAAATCTTTGGGTCGTCATTCATGAGCCAAGCAGGTTAAGTTTTGTGGGTCATTTACGTTAAGTTCATGGGTGAAAAGGTTAAAAGTAGGATCGATTATTTATCTCTCTAATAGGTACGCAAACATCAAATAAAAACTTGGGCTGGCCCTCATAACACACCCCTTAAGAGTTTGATTCTTTTAGTTTACTACTTAACTCTCACGTTAGATAATGAACTAATTTAAAGTATCTGTAGACATTTTTTATAGAAGAAAAATCCAAATATAAGATTCAAATGAAAACAAGAATAGGTGTGTCTGTCCACTAGAACCAGACCCACCAACTTAATAAACTGTTGTTTACTTAAATTAATTCCCGTCAAAAATCGTTTTTACTCTTTTTGTTTCTTTCTTTCTTTTATTCCTTTGGTGGTTCAACATTTTGACGTGGAAAATGAGATTCCCATTTCTTTCTTAATTTTAATCTGTATGGCTTTATGGAATATCGTTATTCCTTGCTTGGAATATCTTTCTTCCCCATAAAAGAAAAACTTAGTCTAATTATTAGATCTGTTTTTTTGGATAGTCTAATACATTGTAGTTTTTTTGGATGTTCCACTGCTAACTCATACAAGATTTAAGTGGTATATGTATAGCTTCCACATATAATGACAATGCTGTGTGAAAAAAACACTTGTGGAGAAAGCATGTATTGAAGATGACATTAATTGCCTGAAAAATAACAAAAATCAAGAGAGTCTGAGAGTGAAAATATGCACCTGGTGTTGAGATTAATGTAATTATATTAAATTTAACTTTACCTAACTTAGTTGCTTAAACAAGTAAACAACTCAATTAGACTAATAAAGAAGACAACAATTCCTACAATGTACATAGACCCAATTGTAAACCGTAGATGGTACAAAGTACAATTCAATCCAAAGAGATCAGGCCGTGATTAGATTGGTCGGAAGAAGGAATGGGTCAAAGTAAATCCAAAACAGGATATATTCTATAACGTAATGACATAACCACCCCTGTATTTTTCTATTTTTGCTTGTTTTTCAAAAAGAATTGAGGATAGAATGGGGCTTTCAACTATGAAATTAATTTTTCCTTCGATCCCGAAATATCAGCCGTTGGATGCGGTGCACATAGCAAAGATGAAGATCACGTCGCTTAAACGTTGTACAAAATCTCTCTACTCGGAACCAACATCCCTTAAACTTGGGTAGAAACTTGTTCCCTTTTCTCTTTTTTTATTTATCTCTCTTTAATCTGTCACTATTTCTTTTTGTTATATATAACAGTTGATTCTTGATCCAAGAACAATATCTTCTTCCTTCATAACATAGTGACATCATCACTCTGTTCTCAAGCTTGTTCCTGGTCCACCACCACCATCACTTACTCCTCTTTCAAATTCGTTACACACTTTCTCACAAATTAAATCATTTTAAAAGTTTTTAAGTTGGAGAAAATCACCAAATCCACCTAAACCCATTTCTTTAAATCATTTCATTTCTATTACCGTGGCATTAAAGAAAAAACCACATAATCTTCCAGCTCAGTATAATGACAGAGATCGATTTAGAACAAGGAGCGGCGTACGGTTATCACCGCCGCTCGTTCGGTGGAAGTGACGTCAGCGTATATTATTCAGACGGGGAGGACATGACGTCATGTTACTCATACTTCTATTCGACCACGGGAGTAGGACCGTACGAATACGAAGGAGGAGAGTCGAGGAAAGTGTCGTCCGTGATGAGTTCCTCGGAGATGGATGATGATGGGGGTGATGATGCGACGGCGCTGCCGGAGAAAGACTGTAGGATATGTCATTTAGGGGTGGCGGAAACGAGCGGTGGAGGTGCGATGGAGTTAGGGTGTTCGTGTAAGGAAGATTTGGCTATTGCTCATAGACAATGTGCCGAAACTTGGTTCAAGATCAAAGGCGACAAGTTAGTAACCTACTTTTAGCTCCTCTTTATTTTTTGGTTTAGTGGTTCTACTTTTGTTTAATTGAGTTCTTAATTACTTTTAAGAAAAAAAAAAACAAAATCTTGAAATTTTGTTATTAACGTGTTCAAGATCTTGTTATGAATCTTTTTGAAACGAATTACGGGGTTTTATTGTTTTATTTTACTCTTTAGTTATACTTTTTTTGGACGTTTTATTGATTTCTATTTAAAAATAATAAGTTATATAATTAAGCACGTAATTTTTTTGGTGTTGATGTGTTATATGCACATGTTGTCGTGACGACTTAAACATCAAATCCTTGTTAGATTATAGGAAGATTAACATATTTTTACTGAAACAGAATCTGCGAGATTTGTCAATCGGTAGCGAAAAACGTGGGCGGTGCAAACGAGATGGTTACGTCAACAGTGGACGAAAGAGAGGTGAGAAACGGTGGAGGCGGTGAGGAGACTGCGGCCGTAGCAGCAGCAATGGCGATAGAGAACAGGTGGCAGCCACAGAGAGTGGTGAATATAGTGTTAGCTTGTATGGTCTTTGGCTTCGTCGTGTCATGGCTCTTCCACTTCCATGTTTCATCTTCTTCTTGAAACTTTTACATACGCTCTTTCTTTGCATTCAAACAACATATTTTTACCATATATCAAAAGAGTTTTTGATTCTTTGTATATATGTAAACAAACAAAAACTATTTACTCTTTGCAACCGAAACCTTTTTGTTATAAATAAATAAATAATGATTAAATCTGGAGAGGATAATAAAAGCAACGTTTCTTATAATAATAAAATTGACAACAAAAATAAAAACAACGTGATCCAACAAGACATTGCTTGGGGGACAAGGAACTGAAAAATGTACAGAGTAGCATAGCCCTAACATCTCTCTATAAGAGTTCTCTTCATGAACAATGACCAACATGTCTTCATGTCTGGTGCGAGTTTTCATGCGCCATTCAATGAGTTATCAGTGTGAACTCCGTTGCTATCTATCTTCCCGTTCACTTGAGCCCTTGGTCTCTAAACACAACCGAAAGAAAAACATGAAAAAGAACATTAAATATCAAACTATGCGACTGGTTCAGACAAGACAGGTTCAGATGCTCTTACCCAATCAGCAGGATCAACACCGTTCCCATTCAACAACTTGTGGTTCTCTTCTTTCGTTCTGTCTTTCGAGATTACTGGGAGCAACACTGTGGTCCGATCTGGTAACTCTGATGTACGTAAAAGAAGAAGATATGAGGAACCGAGTCTCTCTTCCAAAACAAGACCACAAGAAAAGATACGATCAAACCTGGTAGTTTCTTGTCCAGACAAAACACAACCAAGTTAACGGTGTACCTAAACGGAGAAAGAATCAAAAACAACAATAAGTCATTATCTTTGTATCCAGTTGCGGTTAATTTGTTGCTTGATGGGCAAACCATACCAGGCAACAACAACATCGACAGTGTAATGTTTACGGGAGGCAATGATCAAGAGGCTCTGCACGAAAGCAAAGAGCCAACCAAACAGCTTTATGAACCTGAGACAGAAGGAGTGATGCAGAGATGTCTTTTTACAAAGTAAGCTTTTAAAGAGTTGAAGAAGTTTTATACCTTTTAGTGCCGTACTTGTGGTAAGTGAGGACAAAGACTAGCGTGAATATCATATGCGATGAGAAGATCAGGTCTCCACATCCGTACATCACCCCATGAGCTGATAAGATTAACATCATCACATGAGAACACAAGCAAAACTAAGAAGATGCGTGTGGATGCAGACTCACGGTTAATCTGGAGAACCTCAAGAGGGCTTTTGGGCCATGGCAACGTGGAAACTTTAGAGCCCTGTAGCAGCAAAAGTTGGAAGAACACATAAGCTTAATTATTCATTCATGAGGATCTCAGTTGCTTTTACCTCACGACAGTGATAGTTTGGACCAGGAAGCTGAGTGGAATAGAAGGTTATAACACGGAGAAACTGACATGCCTGAAGACAGAAACATCGTCAAACTTCAAAATTGACTAAGACAGCAAGCTTAAACTATCTACAGTAGATTGTAAGGCAAAGGCACTTACAACTAAGAAAGCTAGAACTCTGCACCATATCAAGACGGTGTATATCTTTTTGCTCTTCAGGATGAATGGATGGAAAGTCCACTGAAAAAAGAAAAGGCTCAAGGAGTTATCAATATCGAAAAGTCCAGTGAAGAAAACTATGAATGTTTTATAGAGAGACTCACCAGGAAAAAAGAAACAAATACAGTAGTGAATACCGTTTCACTTATGTAGCTTTTCTCTTGACCAAGCTCCTATACAATGGAATAACCAAAGCTATAAAGAGATCTATTGACTGAGCGTATGTATATATAGCTGGAAAGGTCTGAGATGAGACCGGAAGAAGAAAGAAGCCAAGATCCTGGAGAGTCGGTCCAGGGCGATGAATGTAATGAACTCCTTTAGCAGCTAAACCATGAATGTACTGCACACAACAACATAGAGTCACAAACTCAAGAAACATGTATAATCCAATCTACATTGTTAAGACCACAACAAACACTAACTATTTTGGTTAAGAACAGCGAAAGCTTTCTCCCAAAGTTTACCATTTATAGCAAAACCATTGATCATACTTTCAATAAAAAATTAGAAACAAGAGTCATCATTGACAAATTGACAACAACAACAAAAAAAGCTCACCTGACAGATAATGCCAGCGAGAAGGTACTTCCAGTTCTCAGCGAGAAGACCAATTTCTGTTGTTATCTCCGAGCAAAACCTCTTCCACAGCTGTTTAAAACAAACCAAATTAGTCAATAATGTGAAACACTCAGAAGCTGAATCACGAGAAGAAAATGGGGGAACCTTGGAAGATTCACGACGAATGTAAAGAGTCATCTTATTCTTCTTCTTGTCGTGTCTCAATCATTTAGCTCAAAACCAAAACACTCCACATGAGGAAAAAAAAAACTCAAATCTTTGTATAAAGTTCTTTTGGTCTTTCGCCTGAAAAATGTATTCAGGGGTCAACGATCGAGACGGTCAATCGAAGATTCAAGAAATCGAAGATGAAAGTTTAAAAGTTGTTCAAGTAGAAGAAGAAACGAGATTTCCTTTTGCAGAATCTGAGATTTAAAAGGGCCAGTTCTACACGGAGAAACGGTTGAACTGAAATTTCAATTTTAGACAAATTAAAATCATTTTGAACAAAAAAATACGTGCACAGAATTAAAAAAGACACAAAAAATTAAAATCATTATTTTATACATATTTTTAGAAAAAAAATTAGAGATATAAATATTTAGTGAGATTGGAATTCTTTAAAATGCGTCAATAACAAACTAATCAGGATTATTTTTTTTTAAGTGGTTGCTATTCTATTTTTTGAGTGAAAAATATATAGTGATTAACAGAAAAATAAGATTAATTATTTATAGAGTAAATTTATTGTTTATTCAATTATATGTAGAGTGAAAGTTAAAGTACATTGAAGTGTTTTAAACCAATTAGAGTATTCTTAATAGTAAACAAGTCCTACCCTCAAAATTATCAGAAATGGACTTTCTCAATAAAACTAAAAAGGAGTCAATGGTCACGACATGAAGAACCCACCAACCGTTATTGACGCTTTGTTTTCAACCTCCAAAGGTGATGTCGGGTGAGTAGAGCTAGTAGTGGCCAATTTGCATCATAATACAAAGGTTTAAAATTATTAATTTAGGATTAACACTACACGTGGTGGGACATGATTTTGGAGGAAGGAGCATGTGGGACTGTGTGCAGTTGGGTAAAGTAGGCCGGGGACGCACCTGATATCCAAGCAACTATAAAGTATCCGGATTCGATATTTATCCGGCGGATCCATAATTTTACTATTTTTATCCGGATCCGAGGTTCTCAGATATCCGAATGTCGGATATCTTTTTAAAAATTGTAATATCCGGCAGATATTCGGATCCGGATTTGGATCTTTAAAATAAATAAAAAATAATATTAATATATATATAAAATATTTTAAATATTTTAAAAAATATATATATAATATTTTTAATTATTTCTATATATAATATTACAAAATTTACATAAAATTTACATATACTATTATAAAAATAAAATATATTAAATAAAGTTAATTTTTATACATAGATATTACTATTTTTGAAATAATTATTAATAAAATTTATGGATCCGGTTATCTGGACTAAAAAATTAAGATATCCGGATCCGGCTTTGACGGATCCAACATTTTACTATCCGGATCCGGATTCGGCCCCTCCGGATATCTGGATTTTCGGATCGGATCCAGATCGAATCTGGATTTCGGATAAAAATAGGCCTAGGGTAAAGCAGTGAAGCATGTCTGTCAAATACAGTTGTATCCTCACATCAGTTGAGCTGTCGGTCTGGATGTCTATACTCAATTAAACAAAAAAAAAAAAAAAACTATTCTTTCTATTTTTAAAATAATGATTTCTTTAGAATGTTCATACCCACGTTAGATAAAAATTATCATAATTTTCAACTCAAAATTATTTAACAATGAATGTAGTATAAGTCTATTAGTTACAATTATTTTATTAGATACTAATTTTAAATAATGTTTTCTTAAAAGAATTTTTATATCATGTTAAATACTCTTTCGGTTCATATTATATGACATTTAACTCAATGCACGAATAAATAATTTATTTAATTATTAATATAAAATAATAAAAGTACAATTGGTTAAAAAAAATTGGATTTGTGAAAACAACAACAAAACTTCCTTAAATTATCATATGTATTGAAATGGGAGGTAAGAAAAATCTATCATAATTTTCAACTCAAAGTTATTTAACAATGAATGTATCTTATAATCTTCAATTCGAAGCAGCAACCCTCATATGTTGTTAACATTCAAGCAAACCACATAACAAGTAGTTAATTTTCTTACCTTTAGACTGATATAAGAGGTAGATTCATACTTAGATGCATGTAGTATTAGTCCATTAATAACTAGATATAAGCTTAAATTAACCAATAATGATTTGATGATTTGTTTTTATTAGCTGATTTGAAGATGTTGAAGGTACAAAATGCATTTTCACTATTTTTATACACCACAAAGTGCAAACTATAAACTACTAGTGGTTGGCCTGCCTTACGGGCGGGGAAGTTTACACTAAAACAATTTTATATTAAAATATATTTTTATTTTATTGATCGAAGAAATATTTTAATTTCATTAATCAAAAGGTAATTTTATTCTATAATATTTTTTTGGAAATTTACTTTAAATTGTATTAATAAATATAATATGTTTTTATTTTAAAATCAAATTGTAAATTTATTAATTTTTTCTGGTTTTGAGTTGAAAAGACCACTAACATATTTTTGTTAGTGAACTTAAAATTATGAAATTAAACATAAAGTTTTATATTTAGTGCTTTTAAAGTTTTGAAATAATTCTACATCAATAAAATCTAAAGTTAAAGTTGTAAAATTTACAACTTAATTTTTAAAGCAAAAAATTCAAATCTACGTCCCTATTAATCAATCCCTTAGATTTTCATATGTATCCAGTACTCTTTTATTTCGGCTAATTAGAATCTTTTGTTTTCCTATTTTTAATATTGGGAAACCATTTATATAAGTTATTTTGATACATATTTTATATATTTAAAATCTTAACTAATGTAGTATGTGTATAATTGGTCATTTTGTTTGAGCAAAATTTTCTTATAAATATGTTTTGAAGGGTTTTGCAATTTTTCGTATATTAACAACAACGGTTACAACTATGAGATGATACTTATTTATTGTAAATATTTATTTTTCTAGTTGTTGAATTTTACTTAACCAAGCATTATTTTATTTTAAAAAGAATATGTCATAAAACAGAAAAAGAAAGGAAAACGACAATATAAATTATTAAATACGTGCATGAATTTGTTTCATTTATACGTAAAAATATTTATGTTATGAAAGTGTTCATATTTGACCATGCACTTGCATGAAGTGTTATATTTTCTTAATTTTTAGCATGAAATTGTTATATGCTTGAATTTGTGTGAAGTGTGAACTTATATACATAAGAATTTAGACTCTCTGTAAAATTAAAATTAAAATGTAGTTCTAATATATGATGTTTAAAATGTTTTTAAAAATCTGATTCCTAAATCCATTGGTTTTTCTAGATAACATGGTAAGAGGAAAATATCATACATAAGTTGCTTCGCGCGGGAGAGTAAATATTTTTAATTTAATGTTTGGTATTTGTTTATATTTTAAAGTGTTTTGGTTTTCATTTATGGTGTAATATATTTGTCAATTTTTCATTATGATTAATATTATCTGTTTCTGTTATGTTTTTATTGTTGACACAATTTCTTTCTCATATGCATATGACCATTTTCCTATGCGGTTATAGAAATGGGGCTAATGTGTTTATAATGCAATTTTTGTAAATAAAAATATAGGTAAAATTAATAAATCTTTAAAAGTTATGATGATGTATTTGATTTTAAAAAGTTTTTGATGGGGTGACAATCTAAGAAAATATTAAGAAAATCTATTTTCCTATTATAAATTTACATTATTAGTATTAGTGTATTTTTGTTATTGATGTTTATTTTCTAAGTTTGAGTAGATATTATTATATTTCTTTGCTTTCCCGTTTGGAAGTTTATCTACATGGCTGTTATTGTAATATATTTAGTGCAGATAACAATACAATAACTTTTAATATGGTGTGTAACATCTTTCCTAGTTATATATCAACACAAATATTTATTTATATTTTCTAAGAATAAACTGAACCAAAGTGTAAGTAATTTTATCAGCCATACATATTTTTTTGGTTGGCAAGATTGATTATGCATTTTTAATTATGTCATCTATATATATTTAAAAATCCCTTAATAAAATACATATTATCTTGTATCGAATAAAACTATTCAATGTAATCTATAATATATCAAAACTCTAAGACAATTATAATAACTTCTCTTTTTTTTTGTCACATTTACATTTAAAACAAATAATAATAAACACAACTTCAAAGTAAGCTAACCTGCGAGAAATATAAGTGATTGTTGTGAGATCTTTTATGAAGGTAGGATAAAAAAGAGAATGTGAAAGCATCAGAATAAAGTAAACGTAAACAAATCAAACTTCAATGCAGAAGGATGATTTGGATTACCTTATATATTGTATCCAAGATAAGTAGATCCAATTGTGCACCACCAGATTTTGATATAACTGTGTAATTCAAGGAGATAAGAGTCTGAGCTATCTTGTTTGATAACATCAGTAACACACACGCACACTCAACACTTTGTTGCACTTACTATACTCAATGCTTGAAAAAGAAGGAGATTACTTGGTTACATGGTCACTTGCTGACGGAAACTTTAATGTCTTTACAGCTAGATGGAGAGAAGCATGTCCACGACTGTGTTTACCAATACCTACAAATGACATATATATCATAAATCCACGAACCTCTACTATATCTAACAAAGGAAATATCAATTCTCTTGATACTTCATAAAGAGAAAATTGACATACCTGTTACAACATACTGAGTTTTGCAGTTTTATAGAAAAAAATTTGACAGTCCATGCCTTATACATCTAATCTACCACAAGGATCCTGTAATGCAGACCGCAAAGCTTCATTCTTTGACCTGCCTTTATTCCGGTGATACCAAACAATTCACTGGTTTGGTCGTAGTCAGAATAGCCCCACTCGTTTACAAAGAAATCCTAATTTTTATTTTTCTCCTATCTAAAGAAATCCTTCAAAATTTTATGGACTTTCAACTCTTTTAAGGATTCATAGATGTATGTGATCATTCGGTAAGAATGTGATAACTGATAACTCACCAAAACGCCAGTTGTATCCTTAGAGTGAGATTCAACATCCCGATCTTAGCCTCCATCAATGAGGTTATACACCTAAAAGCTAAAACCCATAGACCAAAACAATAGTTTAATGAGCACAACTACAAATTCTCAGACAGCCACACAAAACTATTAATGAAGATGTTTTACCGCAAAACAAAACTACAATCTTTCAATCAATCAATATGTGTTTGAAGCCGTTGGGACTGTGCATATTTATAGACACTTGGATCACCGTAGCCTGATACGAAGAACCATGTATCAGATAACAGCTATTCACAAAATCCATAATGTCAAACAGAAAAATTAAAAAATCATAAACTGACATACCTTGCCATCACGCAGAAGCATATCCACACCCATTAATTCACCCCTTTCTTTACATTCCAGACCTCCCAATCTCGTCTTGGCTACTTGTCTACAGCGGCCTCCCTTCAGTTAAGAGAAACGAATCTAGGAACTTGCAATTATCGGAAAGCTTGTTTGAGAAAGAACTCGAGCAATTTGTCGAGAGGAAGTAGATAAGTTGGGAAAGAGGCATCTCAAAAGGTGTATATATCACTCAGTGAAGGTTTTAAACGATCAATGAAAGCATCAGGTAGTGGGATTAGTGGGTTTAGGTGATTGAATGTCGTAGCTACGGAATCGTTATTTTCCAGCGAAGGGAAAGGGGATCGTTACGTCTTTGGTTGCAGAGCTCGGATGATCGAGGTGCAAAGAGAAGAAAGGGTTTTTGGTTTATATGGGCCCAAATAATTAGATCACTTAAGTCTACATCCTAAGGCATTAAGCCTGAGATGGTGGGAAACGATAAAAGCTCTGGGCAAGAAAAATAAACTTCGACGAAACCGGGTTCAAACCCAGTTTGGAAAATAAATTTTGACGAATGATAACACGACACTTGTCTAAAAACGCTCCAAAAAGGGAGAATATTAGTATAGATAGATAGATTCCTCGTGGTTTGAGGGTGTAGTAACCAATTTTTTTTTTACGTCCTCCGGTTTTACTTTTATTTAATTTTCTTAATTACTTTTAAGAAAAATAGAAATCTTGATTTTTTTTTCATTAACGTGTCAAGAGTCCTTAGGATTCTTAGGAGATATGTTATTGAAACAGAATCTGTGAGATTTGCCAATCGGTAGCTGGAAACGAAAGCGGTGCGAACGAAACGATTACGTCAACAGTGGACGAAAGAGATTTGAGAAACGGTGGAGGCGGTGAGGAGACTGCGGCCGTAGCAGCAGCAATGGCAGCCACAGAGAGTAGTGAATATAGTGTTAGCTTGTATGGTCTTTGGCTTCGTCATTTCATGGCTATTTCATTTTCATGTCTCATATTCTTCTTAATTAAACTGGCTCAATATATATGCTCTTTGCAATCAAACAACAAATTTGCTATATAACAAGATTTTTTTTTGATTCTTTGTATATATAAACAAGAAAAGAACATTTACTTTTGCAACCAAAAATTATGGTATAAATCTATATATATAAAGAAATGTTAGGAGTGACACGTGTTCCATTTTATATTTAGGGCCAAAATAA
Source organism: Brassica oleracea var. oleracea (assembly GCF_000695525.1). Classification (NCBI taxonomy): domain Eukaryota; kingdom Viridiplantae; phylum Streptophyta; class Magnoliopsida; order Brassicales; family Brassicaceae; genus Brassica; species Brassica oleracea. Next base: position 6,315,972 of record NC_027751.1, read on the forward strand.
ATGAATGCAGTTAAGGGTAATTGAACCCAACACCTTTAGCACTGGTAATTTCTCTTAGAACCACTAGGCTAAAGTCAATTTTGATAAATATGTGGCCGCGAAAATACTTATTATCGTGTCAGCTGGAAGCACATGCTTCTTCTGCTTATGGCCAGGGCCGATACTGAACTGACGTCAAGATGAAGATCGTAAAGTTAAAAACTTTGCTCCAAACAGTTTTGCAATGTTTCCAACCTTTATAACTTGATGCATATAATATATATCAAAATACATTTGTTGTACACGCTTTTATTAGTTTTGCTTTTAAAAGAAGGTATTTACAGTTATAAATGTTTTGTGTCAGTGAAGTAATGGTTGAAAAATCTCTATACATATGTCATTTTAAAATAACACCCAACTTCTATATATAGTCAATACATATGTCCATGTTATATTCTAGACTAAATATTTTCTCTTTTAAAAATATAGAAAACAATTTTTTTTAGTCTATAAGGAAATGTTGTAGAGCAAGTATGCACTATACAAAATAATATATATTTAAAATCCATACACAAAAACATAAAAGTTGTTATAGGCCTCTTTCTGACACATGCACACTCCACTATGAATAAGAATTAAAAAAAAACAGTATTGTCATCAAACTTTATCACAAATCCACATTTGTACATCTGTAATTATGAGTTGGACAATTACTTAATTTGATACAATACCAAAGCAAGAATAATCGAAAAACAACTATACCACCGCATACTAATAAGTAAGACATAACAAATAACCAAATTCTTGAATCTTAAAACAAATTTCAACTCGAGCATTTAGTGAATATCAAATTAACTAATATCTCGTCCGTAGGGTGGACCGACCCTAGTAATCTATACTATTAAAGCAGAATACTTTCTTATGAATCTGCCCCTGAATTTTCTATTTAATTACAAAACATTTCATTCCCCTTTTCAATTGTTTTTAAGGCTTTTTCGAAAATTTAAAGCCCACCACTTCTATACTTAGATTTTCATTTTTAAGGCCTATTTTATCGTCTTTATAGCCCATTTCTTACTATAAGATTTTCGATATCAAATCAAATAAAGAGAATATCCCCCATCTTGAGGAACACGCAGAAAAAAATATTGACTGTTTGACATGGTAATTGAATTTTCCAAAAACTCATCTTAAAATATAGAGAGATTCGATTTTCCAAGTCGAGATCCCCCAACTTTCTTCCCAAGTTTCGCCTAAACCTAACACCTCGCTTTGAATCCGATCAATATTATAAATAGGCAGCACCAGGTTCCTATTCAAAGTCACACCTTCGAATAAACCAAAAAACAAACCAATGGCTACTAAGAATATTGCACCTTCGATGCAAATCCAAGCATCGAGAGGTCCTAATGAACAATCTGTCGTCTTCGGCGACTTGAAACCATGGAAAAACACTTGGTTGGTTCATGTAAAGGTTCTACACGCTTGGAAACAATACATTCAATCCGTGGAGACCATGGAATTCGTCTTGGCTGATGAGATTGTAAGCGTTCGTTACTGTATTTTTCAGTCGATTATGTTTTATTTAACATTTTGGGATTGGCTACTAATATTTTAAATTTATATGTAACATGTTTTAGGGGCAAAAAATCATGCAACATGTAAAAAGACTTACATTGAAAGTAAGGGAAGGATTCTTACGGTTTGAGCATGGCGCTACATCCAGAATTTCCAGATTACTCCTGCTGGTGGAGCTTATCGAACCACAGATCATACTTGGAAAATGGTTTCAATCAAAATACGGTCATTACGCGATCTAATCACGTTAATGATGAGCTGTATCTGAATTTGACAGACTTTCAATCTGTTTTGTCTGGAACACTTGATGAGAATTTTTTAATTGGTAAACATATAAATATAATCGGTTTAGCCACTATCTATTATGTAACAATATATACTAACGTTTACATTTTTTTTTACAGATGTGCTGGGTCAAGTTATGGATTGTGGTGATGTCGAAAACATTCAGTGTACCGGGGGAAAGCAACGAAAAAAGCTTGAATTCACCCTAAGCAACATCAAGTAAGTTAGCTGTCATTTACTCCAAAAAGAAAATGAATTCACTCGAGTAAGATAATATAACCCAAAAATAATGATCTTAGATAAGGTTGCTAATGAGATCGTTGCTGAATCTCCAGAAAAGCCGTTGAATGGAAGCTGGGATGAGGTATTTCCATCCACAAAATCACCATTTCATTTTTTTATTACAGAAGCAAGTTTTTATATGAAACTAATATAAACCATTTTTTCAGCTTGAAGATCCGACCTTAATACCAGATTGTATTACTGATTTGATTGGCAAAAACTTCACATTTGGAGTATATGTTGAGAAAGAGAATGTCGCGTATGGTGCTAAAATTTATAAGGTTGGGAAAATCTATAAAGAGAGAGAATGACTTGCGTTCCTGATGCAGTCACTCACTTTCAATCTGATAAGCATTTGGCAATTACTAGTGGTGATGAGGTTGGAGCATGTAAATCTATATCAATAATTATTGTGTATTGTGGATGGTTTTATCTTAACACTATTGAGCTTATGGAATTTGATACATGATTCTATCTACTTAAGTGAAAGACAAGAAACCGCGGATGCTGTTTCTACACCATCCAGTAAGAGAAAAGAAGACGAGACTATTGAGCAGGGTGACCTCAGTTCAACATCCAAGAAACCATGCACAAGGTCGATCAAGATTGAGATGGTGGAAGAGGCTAATAAGAAACGTTGAAGTTGAGTTATTGAATTGGTTTTTTTACTTAGTTTTACATTTGAGTTTATTTATTTCTATTTGGCAATACTCATGTTTGGTTTTTGCTTTCAATAATTTTTAAGACTCGGTTATTTAATATCTATATTGGAGTTTGGTTTTCCCTTTTATAATCATGCATTTTTTTTAAAAACAAATACACCCTATTACATATCTATTAAATATTTATTAAACATATTGTTAAAATACAGTTATCTGCGTTGAATAAATTTAAATTTTAAGACATAATATTGTGTAAAAAAATATGTTTAAAAGGCTCGAATGAGATGAGATTGATGCTTATATATTATTTCTTGGTAGATAGTTACTCATAAAATATTTTCTACTGGAATATTACTAAAAATATATTCTCATAAATATATTTTGTTACCATAAGTATTGCCAAGTTATTAAACCTTAATCAAATCAAAATACAGATACTGATTATCATCAAAGCAGATATTCTGTTACCATAAGTACGATGCAGAAAGCAATATAATTATCATATTTACAGATAATAACACCAAATCAATCAATCAAACTCCGGTTTCAATCCTAACTACCGATAGTCACTTCCATTCCTAGCCTCTAAAGTTCTGGAAAAAGTTTAATACTAACTAACATATTATATCATTGCATGTAGAAAGGTTGGATACATGTCATTATGAACTTTAGCAAAAGTTCTACGATCCTAACACCGATAGTCACTTCCATTCCTAGCTTCTAAAGTTCTGGAAAAAGTTTAATACTAACTAACAGATTATATCATTGCATGCAGAAAGGTTGGATACATGTCATTATGAATGTCTTTCTTATGTCTCTGTCCCATGTCTTTCAACTGGAAAATGGCTCTAGCGATGACTAATCTAGACCTGCATATACATTGTATACGTTTATAAGACAACATAATACAATCTACAACTAACAGACAGTGTTTTATGAATATCTTTACTACATAAAATCAATACGTATGTGGAAAATACCAACGCCTTCCTGATGTCTCTGTCAATGTCTTTCAAGTGAATAATGGCTCTAACGAGACCACTGAAAGACCTGCAAAAACATTGTATACATTAGTAAGATAACTAAAATAAAATCTAGAACTACCAGCCACTTTTAACATTAAAACAATGACTTGGAAGCTTTCTTTAGATTTTCCACCACAGTCCCTATATGAATTGTCTCATCTATACTCATCAAGTCACCAAGTTTCGAAGAAATATAACAGAATCTTCACAAAACCTCACCTTATTATCCAGGCTATATGTTTGAAAAGTTACAAAGGTGAAAAGCGATGGTGTTCGTCGGTTCTCTTTTATAATATTTTCAGATTTAAGATCTCTTCATCTGCATGTTAGGATTTGTCAACAGAAACTCGATTAGGCAATTTGTATTACATATAGAATAAAAACAATTTGCGGATGAGCTAACGAGAAAATACCTTAACAAATCGAGATTCTGATATCTACAGATTTGATTCTCACCATCGAGAAACGATTTTTCTCACCATCGGAGTCGTACAGCTTTGATTCTCACCATCAAAAAATGATTTTTTTTTTCATTTTATCTTCTGTCGGTAAAGAGACCGTTCTATATGTCTTTTTCTTCTTACTTTTTCTGTTTCTTTTAGAAATATGAACGATAAAAAAAAAAGATGGATATATGTGATTAGTGTTGGGCTACAAACGAGATGGGCCATGATAAACTATTATTTGTTTGCAATGGTTTATTAGATAAATTTCTATCAAACAATTTTATATTATATGGGCTTTGCATTTTTTTTTGTCAACTATGGGCTTTACATTAAATATTAAACATTGTTTTTGAAGTTATATAAAAATTTCACATTTATAATTAATAATTTCACATTCACAGTTAATAAACATAAACATAAATTAGATATGAATGTAATAGATGATATCAATACACCCGGTCTTAATTTAAATAATATTACAATTCATTTAAATATTTTAATAATTTTGTAAGTCAATGTACAAATTAATTTTACCAGAAAGAAATTAAAAGTTAGTTTCTTACTGTATTTTTCAAAAAAATTTAATTATTTCACAATACTAACATTTTGTATAGATGAAAAATTAACTTATAACATAAAAACAAATGCTAACAAAAATCATTAAGACACTTGATTTACATTTTATGTATAAACACATTTTTAAATTATAATAATATGTCAAAGCGCGGGTCAAAATCTAGTAAATATTTAAAGCTTGAAAGATAATAAACACACGCATAACATCTTCTCGAAGAGTAAAAAATTGACCTAAAAGAAAAACAATGTGAAACCAACATAACATGATTACTTGGGAAATACGGAACTGAAAAATGTACATACTAGCATAGCCCTAACATCTCTCTACGAATGTTCTTTTCTGAAACAATGACCAACATGTCTTCATGCCGCCATTGATTAGCTGTATTCATATATAGATCTTGTCTCAAGTCTGGTGCGAGTTTTCAGGCGCCATTCAATGAGTTATCAGTGTGAACTCCATTGCGATCAATCTTCCCGTTCACTTGAACTCCATTGTCACCATCTTGAACGCTGGTTCATCTCTTTCCTGTGAAAATATTAAAAATATTCACAATAATTCATACCATCAATGACGAGTTACCTGATCAAACAGTTGAAAGCTTGAGAAAGTTTGAGACTTTGCACGATGATCATTAGACAAGACACGGAGTTTGCAACCAATGTCCCATCCACCGCAGTCACATGAACCACCGGACTCCCACCGCTTAATCAACGGCAAAGGGGCAATGTTACCGTCTTTAGGAAGTGTGTGAACTCCACTAGGGAGTATAACACTAGTTATGCTTTGTTTCTGAACTCTGTTTCTTGTCTGAACAATAGCTGCAACCTCTTTGTTTGTCTCAACACCGAACAAAACAGATTCCGATTTGCACGTTGATGAATCTGAGTTAGTTTTCATTTGACCGATGACGGTATGTACAAATGGATGGTCGTTCTTGTGGCGGCCTAGCCAGTTTCCACTCTTGTTCTTTACTTCTTTGATGGTGTACAATGTGTAAGACCGTGTGGAAGAATCTGAACTCTTCATGGTGGCAGCAAGAACGTTGCTGTCAACTACAAACTGAAACAAACTGATACCTTTTCTCAAAGTGAATTGCAAAAGAGCGTGGGATCTTGAGCTGCACTGATTCTTTTTGGTCTTCGGTATTATTAAAGGGCCTGATCTAGCTCTAGTGTGGACATTAGGCTTTGTTCTGGTGGAGTGATTGGTGTAAAGTGAGTTATTGAATGTTAAAGAACCTGATTTAGCTGAAGCATGAGATGTGCTTGACAATGCATGAACTGATGATGAGCTTTCTTTGGAACTGAAGCTTCTACTCATCTGACTAAAACTGAAGCTGAAGCGGCGGTTGGGAGAAGCATTTATTTCCTTTTTGGATGTCACAGTAGGAATATTTTGATCCAACAAAGAGTTTTGGTTCCTCTCTATTACATTAACCGAACTTGAACATTCACCTTGGACATCATCATCATGTCTTGTATCTGGCTCCAGTCTTTTGACAACCGCTGTTTCTAAGTCTAGCTCCTACGAGCTTGCAGAAGCTTCCACTGAATCAGTGTCATAACTACACCAGGCTCCTTTGGTTCCTTGTGAAGTGGAAACCTTCTTGCAATCTTCAAACTGTTTCCAATCCAAAACACCAAAACTCAAGGCCTTACCACAGATATCTTCAGTTCTTCTTCGTCGGAGATAGCTTGGTGGATCCAACATATCACGCTTCACCAGCTCATCCTTGCCTCCATGATGATGCTCTGAGGAGGGATATCTATCCTCATGAACCTTAGAGGCTCTTTTTTGCCTCACCATACCTATGCAACCTCAAAGCAATGGTCTCTATATTGGATTCAGTAGTGCCAAGTCTTATATGATTCTTCATCCACTTTTAGACTGAACACTCTGCAACAATAAGACATAACATGGAAGAAAGTCAATGGATTAGAGTGAGAAGAGTCAGATTTGACCAAGAAAAAAAAACAAAATTGAGTTGAACACACTTTGATGCTTTGAACTCAATTCGTAGCAGGCTCATGAGTATGAAAGGAAGAGAACAAAACAAGAGTCTCAGATCTAAGTGTAAGAACCTCTGGGGAGAGTCAACAACGATTGCTACCAAATGGATCATCTAAAGTGTGAAAGTAAAAACGAAACTCATAACCGAGGCTTCTACCTCTAGTGCTAAAGGGCTTACAGCTCCTGAATTCGAATTCCGGTCACTGGAGAATTAACATTTCGGCATCGCCAAAAACAGAAGATGACGTGGCGATTAGTCTAGATCACTTTTGTGGAGCCAGGATACCTCAGTATAATTCAAAAAAAAAAAACGGAACTCACACTTACCCTTTTACTGGGAAAGAGAGATACTGGTGGCGCGAAATTAAAAAAAAAAAGAAATCAGAGGACGAAGGAAGAGGTAGATTGGTATATTAGTGTATAGATTCGGACCGAAGCAAAGAACTTAGAAACCGCCCACTCAAGAGCAAACGGATTCTCTGAGACAGTACAACATCCGCTTCTTTTAATGATTTTGTTTCACACGCCATTCTTCTCTTTTGGATATTCATCATTAGCTATACAGTTAATTAACTATTCAACTAAATATCTTACTCAATTTTGCGCTAGTTACCAAAATATGGGTAAGTGTCATTTGTATTTGTTCCCTTAACTAACCTGGAATAAGTTACCTGAATATTTGATTTAACATTTTCAATCTTAACATTAAAAACTAATTAAGCATTCTCTAGGGTTTCTAAATTTGTGTGTATAATACAATCTCTTTTCCTCTTACTTTTTGGTGATATTTCGAGAGCTTGTTGTCGTTCATGATGAAATTTATTGGGTGTGAATTCAAGTTGGGTGGTCCAAATGTGGTGCCGCATGAGGTGATGATGATTTCATCGTATGCCAACATGAGGATGCGTGATCCGGCTAAAGCTTCCTGTTGTTTTTGGTGTTTTTTATTAATCACTGGATCACTGTTTCCGCTGAAGAAAAAAGAAAGCTAGGCACTCAATTTAAACTGATCATTGATCTTTTGCTTTGTAGGTGCCTTGAGATTAGATCTAGATTCTTTTCTTTTGTTCAAATATATACGCTTTACTATCATCAATCAAGTGGGGATTTGAAAAAGTATAATTTTAAAAAAAAAGTGTCGTTTTTAAAGGAGATAACTCATCACAAAAGTGTAAAGTTGGTTTTAGCAAGTGTTGGAATGTTGATCTAGTTATCTATAAAACACAAAGTGTGATGATGAAATGGAGAGTGAATTTCCATAGAGATATCATTCTTCTCACCTCAATTCGGGTATGCTCAGAATCTTCAAATTCACAAATAGGCCTATGAAATGGAAGAGTTTGGAGAATTTATATTTGGCCCAACATATATAAAATAAAACAATTCTGTCTATGAGGATACAGTAGATATAACTATATAATTAGGGAAAAATTGAAAAAATGAGACACTCTCAACTTAGTCCCAATAGAACTTGTAGAAGATTATTTAGGTAAATAGGATTTATATTTCCTTTAATACAATTATACCCTTCAATTCACCAAATTAATATTGATATTTCATAATAAATTTCATAGTAGATATAACTATATAATTAACTTTAAAAAAACTTAAATGAAAACGGAAAGTAAAAAAGAAAAGAAAATCCACGAAAGAGGCAAAAGTCATGTTCTAAAACTCGCCCTGGTGGACGATTCGCCGGCCGAGTACCCGTGAAACGATAAGTGGCGGTTAAGTTTTGTATTATTCGGTTGTGTTACGCGATTATTCTGTTTTTGTTAGGTTTTAAGATCAACTAGATCTCGACCCGTCCAACCGCGCGGGTTTTTGTTTTCATTTATTTTTATATAAATATTTTTTTCTCAATTCTAAATTGGTATATATTATAATATATATGTGTCTATCAATTTTTAAAACATAATAAGTTTACTGTATATTTTTTTCATTGAATAGATTGTTTCAAACTTTCATATGTATTGTATCTTCTTCTATATATATATATTTTCGGATTATTATTTCATTATAAAGATTAGTAAAATATTGTTATATTGTCATATTCAAAGATATTGTAACATTTCACAAACGTATAAATTTTTTAAAAAATTAAACTTTTCGCTTCATAAATTTATATTATCGAGTAAATAATTAAACATTTAGTTTTTGTTTAATTTTTTAAATAAACTATATAGTTTAAAATTTGTTTTCATTGGTTTAAAGTAGTAAAGATTAATCATTGTTAGATAATATGATTTTTGTTATTCAAAAAAAAATCTTTATAATTTTAAAAGTTAACATCGACAAATATTTAAATATTTAGCATATAGAGGTATAGTATTACAACATTAAATTATATCTATTTAATTTATACTATGTATAAATTCAATGGATCATCTATTGTTTAAATTCAATTATTGATAGCCCAATAAAAATTTCTGGTAGGCCCAAAATTTAAATGATAAGATTAGATATTAGATGTAACATGACTTTCTAGAATAGCTCTATTAGGTCCATTAGGTCAATTTTTTAAAAAATCACACATGAATCAAGGTTGTGACTTCTGTTTTAATATATAAGATATAATATTTCTTTGTAGATCTAAGGTATGTAAGGTATAAGAAACAAGAAAACTAGTAAAAAACGCAAAAAAATAAAGCTTAAATGGATGAGAAGTAGAGTTGCAGAGATGATTAAAGAAGAAGAGGGTATAATTGTCTTTTCCTAAATCACTAAAGACGGAAAAATATTTTTGAAAGACCTACCATCTAGTTCGAACCTGGGTTGTGCGACCAAAGCAATATAGCACAAACCACTGAACTAAAGGCTACTAACATTTATTTTCCACAAATTTAATATATATACTTACGAGAGATTTATGGTAGATTTAGAATAGATTCAGGAAATATATTAAGTGAAAAAGAGAGAAACACAAAGAACGAAGAGAAAAAAATCGTGGGAGTGGAAAGAGGAGAAAAACGTGGAAGAAAATATTCTTTGAGAGATTTAAGGTAGATTTAGGAAACATTTTTAACCGAATATGGAAGTTTCCATATTTTCCGGATTTGCTTAGAATATGTATACTACCTACGCAGAACACAGTAGAGTAGGTGAGAAACATATTCTTCCTATAGGCGTCAAATAAGGTAAAAGGCAGAACATGTTATGGCACGTAATCTAGCCGAGGTATATCATTGAGTTGTGGCTATATGTCATTATCAAGCTGTAGATAGACTGAAGACATTTTTCTTGATTATAATGTAACATATTCTAGCTTTGTTAGAATATACAAGAAAGCTTATTATACGTTATATATCCTTGATATATCAATGTTTAAAACTTAGTATCTTATTTATAGACTAAATAGATAACCAGAATGAATATTTTACCTGTAACTAGAAGATAAAATAAATTATGATTTCACTTTAAAAAAAAAATTAACATATATATTATCATACTTATGTTTCCGATAGTTTTTATATTTTTTTCATTTTTAAAATTCGGTTTACTATTTTTCTCATAAAAGAAGAGTATAACATGTCCAGAATTGCCAAAAATATCAAAAATCCTAAAAGGACAAACAAAAGTTCAAAGTGTCATTTTTTTCTAATTTTCCCTATAATTAATGCTTGACCAAAAAAAAAACTATGTAATTACTGCTAAACCGCTTTTTTGTTGTTGTTGATTAAGCGCTAACCTATAATTATTACAAGAGACTAGTAATTACCATTTGAAAATTGGATTAAAAGATATTGGTGTGTTTGGTAAATGATTGAAGTATGCAAGATGTCCAGATAAAACCAATGTACTAGTTCGAAGATTCTTCTTGTGGGGTTTTGAGTTTTTTTTACTACTCGACTTGTAGGTCTCTCGCAATGTATCGAAAGGAGAGAAAAAACAAACGTAGCTTTCATTCACTTCTTTTTACCCCCCTTCTATTTTTGTTTTAAATAAAGTAAAGCTCAGAGCCCACATCGTTTAACATGTGTCTGTCCCGTCCCCCTCTTTCAAAATACAAGAAGCATGCTTTAGTTTTTCTTTTTTTTTTTTTTTTTTTTTTTTTTGGGTAAAATGCTTTAGTTTTTCTTTTGAAAGATAAGAAGAAGAATTTAGTTGAGTAAAAAAAAACAGAAGACTACAGTTTACAGCGACTATGCCATTTCAGAATAAGGGATTAGTGTTTTTTTTACATTGTATATAACCAACAAAAGAAAAAATAAACATTGATTTATTTACATTTTGTGGATCGTATGTTTTTCTCTCCAACAAATATCATGCAAATGAATTTTGTATATCCCCAATTTTTTTTGTAAGAGTTCTCTAAGAAATTTTAGTTGTTCTTTTTGTAATGGCTTGTGATAAACTTATTCTTACTTTGAAAAATAAAATACATTTATATACGTATAAGGAAAATTTTAGCAAAAAAAAGAAGATATTTGACGTACAGAAGATACTTTACGTAATTTAGCAAAAAAAAAAAAAAATACTTTACGTAATAAGCTACTTAGCATACGATATATATATCTTGCATTAATATGTTTGTTTGTAAGCTAAAATCAAATTTTGGTTACAAATATACAATTACAGGGCCATATACTTTATTGATGGACATAGTGTAGCTTTTTGAAAGAAAAATCCGACAAGCAAATCTTGAGTTTGCTTCATAACAAGAACATAGCATATAATTCGTAGGACCCAATCTTTTACCTCAAGAAGAAACACTTTTTATAGGAGAGACTAGAGACACCCCTATTTCCACTACGACAACGAACTCCCAGTTCTCCTTTTACCCCCAAATTAAAGGAGATGTTTACAAGTAAAAGCAACGTCGTAGTAGAGGCATGGAACACAACCACAACGCAAACGCAGGTGCAGACCCCCCACAGACCGTCACTGATACACCCAACTTTTTATTGGAGTTATAACTGCGAAGTGCTTTTCCATGGATGGCCTGGCTCTAGCCGTTCGATGTATGCTCTTGCGCTTATATTTGTCTTCTCTTTGGCGTTCTTAGCTGAGTGGTTTACCCGGTGCTCTGACGCTGCGGCTTCCATCAAACCGGAGGCTGATAAGGTTGCTAAGGTGGCCTTTCGTACGGGTATGTATGCGGTCAAGTCTGGCTTCAGCTACCTTGTGATCCTAGCCGTTGTTTCGTTCAATGGTGGTGTTTTCATCTCAGCTATTTTGGGGCATGCTTTTGGCTTTGTCGTTTTTCGTGGCCGGGCGTTTCGGAATGTGGGTCGGGTTGACGGGTAAGAATCCCGCATTTTTTGGGTTTTAACCTAACCCAACGAGAACTGAAGTCATTTGTTTCTTTATTTATTTGATTTGATTTGTGTGTTCTTTCGAATGAATGAAAGAAGAGAGTTGTTTATGATACAACGTTGAATTTGGTGAGTGGCCCGTTTGTTATTTGGTTTTCATTTGATTTATTTTGTGATAACTTCAACGAATTATACAAAAGTCAATAATACTCTTTCAGCGGTCTTACCAATTTCAAATAAGTCATGTGTCTTTTTATTTCGTCTTTTCTCCGACTATTTTGTACGTATTATAGATATTGAGTCAGATAAGTTTTCAACTTAAAATCAATCGGTGATAAATGAATTAATTCATCTCTCTAATATATTATTTAAGATGTCTTCTGACTTCCGATCCCAGAGATTTTGTCTCTAATAATAGAAAACAAAATGCCTATTTTATACCATCTATTTTTTCATAAAGACAATTTTGGTGTGGGTTATGTTTGCTCACTGCTCACTCAGGAATTATATGAACCAACAAAACAGTGAAATACTAAACAAGTTGGATTTGTTGAACAGTTCCCACCCCCCCCCCTCCCCCCCCAAAAAATCTGGTAGATAAAATTTATTTAATCTTACAAAACTGGATAAACCGGAGATATAATCCAAACAAATTACCAAAAATATAACTGATAAAAATTATATATTTGGAATCAAAAGTTTATACAAAAAAGAAACAGAGCAGTATAAATTTTGTTCATGCACTGCTCTGTAAAATGTTAGTCAATATGTTTTATTTTATTTTGTATTGGAGTTGAATTCATTGAAACAGATCTATTCTAGTATCAGTTTTGTGCCATGGATATCATTGATCGAGTTGTGCAGGTTAAGTTTCCAGATGTAGTTGGTTTTCACTGTAAGAGATTCGATAGTGCTGGATAGGAAATGATATAATTTTCCAAAAACATCTGAGCCACTGAGATTGTTGTATAGTTATCATATTTAAATGTCAACACATGAATGTCATATCGCACAAAGAGACGGTCTTAACTATTCTGCTGTAAGAGGTACCTTATCTAAATCAGTGGATGTCTCTTATCTTTGAGGTATGATTACTTTCCTCCCATCTTCTTTGACCTCTATTTTGATCAAGAAGACTAGTGCCTTTCAATTATCTCATACATGGTTACTTTCTAAATTGTCCCATGTGCTGTTTTGTTGATTAGAGATATTCTTTCACTACAAGAAAACAGCGATATTCTGACGGACATTTCGACGGAAAAT
>NC_027751.1:6329436-6331893 GCF_000695525.1 Brassica oleracea var. oleracea
GAATTCCGTCGGAAAATTCCGAGGGATTTCCGAGGAAAAAAGAAATTTCGAGGAATTATTTCCGACGATGTGTTTCGTCGGAATTTCGTCGGAATAACGATATTCCGACGAAATTCCGACGATTTTTTCCCTCAGAATCCTTGATGTTTTCTTGTAGTGTTTGGTTCTCATGTTAGACGGGTGAAAAATGTTTTTTTTTTTTTTGTAAAAGACGGATGAAAAATGTTCTTGGTATATATATAAAACTTTTTTTCTTGGTATTTATATTTGACTAAAACTATTATTAAAATAAGATTTCGGTTTTGGTGTTAGACCAAACGGTAGCCTAACTCTTCTCTTATGTAAGAAGAGTGGTTATAGTGTGTGAAAATTTGTTTGCAATGTAAGTTTAAAGCACCATTTTGTTTTGGTCTCCTTTTTTCCTCGTATAGACATTGACAGAGGTGTCTTTGCATATAGTGTTACATAAGAGAAGAGTTATGTAACATAAATAAATATGCTATTGAGTTGTGTTTAATATGAAAATAAAATCGAAATATATAGTGTTAACATTAACATAATGTTATTACTCATATAATATAATCTTCTTAAAAACACATATGAAAACATACTACGTTTATCCCAAGATATATTTGCTCTTCATTTTTTCTCTTTTTTTTATGAACTTCACATGTTTTGCGTGTGTAACCTTAGTCCGTAGAATACACATAATGGTATCACAATTTATCTTACATACGCTTTCACATGCTAAATGTGGGATGCAAAACGTAAAATATACAATCACAAACAGTGCCGGACCAACCTTTTATATTGCCCCAATCAAAATTTAAAACTATACCCACGTACATGTTTTATCAAGATCACAAAACAGTATAAAAAAAACTTAATTTTTCATTAAAAAAATCAAATTTCATAATATATTCATAAAAAACATTGATATAAAAACACTTATTGCTGAAATATAGATCTTCTTGCATTTTTCCCTGCAAAATCATCCATTAAACTCCTATAGTCAAGTTTTTCGACCATAGCAGTCTCAATTGTTATGTTTCTATTTTAGAATTAAGGTTTTAACTATTATCTAAAATATAAATTTACTAATATATTTAAAAAGTTTGACAAATCTTATTATAACTAAATATGCCCAATAGATAATATTTTAACAAAATAATCTACAGATTTTCCTTTTATGTATATATTAATAATTTTTTTTTTAAATATACCCCACTAATTTTGAATGCCCTAATTTTTGGTTTGGGTGGCTTCCCTTCAAGGCCGGCCCTGATCACAAAGTATACCGCGTGTGTCGTGGATATATGTGTCAATGACAAACAAACTAGTCAACATGTTTTTCTGAGTATAAACTTCAACCTTGAAAGGAGGGACTTATTTTCTCATTTTTTTATGAACTTCACATGTTTTGCGTGTGTAACCTTAGTCCGTAGAATACACATAATGGTATCACAATTTATCTTACATACGCTTTCACATGCTAAATGTGGGATGCAAAACGTAAAATATACAATCACAAACAGTGCCGGACCAACCTTTTATATTGCCCCAATCAAAATTTAAAACTATACCCACGTACATGTTTTATCAAGATCACAAAACAGTATAAAAAAAACTTAATTTTTCATTAAAAAAATCAAATTTCATAATATATTCATAAAAAACATTGATATAAAAACACTTATTGCTGAAATATAGATCTTCTTGCATTTTTCCCTGCAAAATCATCCATTAAACTCCTATAGTCAAGTTTTTCGACCATAGCAGTCTCAATTGTTATGTTTCTATTTTAGAATTAAGGTTTTAACTATTATCTAAAATATAAATTTACTAATATATTTAAAAAGTTTGACAAATCTTATTATAACTAAATATGCCCAATAGATAATATTTTAACAAAATAATCTACAGATTTTCCTTTTATGTATATATTAATAATTTTTTTTTTAAATATACCCCACTAATTTTGAATGCCCTAATTTTTGGTTTGGGTGGCTTCCCTTCAAGGCCGGCCCTGATCACAAAGTATACCGCGTGTGTCGTGGATATATGTGTCAATGACAAACAAACTAGTCAACATGTTTTTCTGAGTAGAAACTTCAACCTTGAAAGGAGGGAATTAGAGCATGTTTATCCCAAAAACCTAAATGGGTCTCTTAATTTTTTTTTAATAGTATTTTTGGAGTTAATTTTTGCAAGAGACATGATTAAGAACATTGACACTTTTTCCCCCTCCATTGCAAATCTCTTATTTTGGGTTTCTTAAAAAAAAATATTACATTTTTTTTTATAATTTTATTTTTTATTACATAAAACATAATAAAAGGAAAACATTTTTAACATAGATTTTTAAATTCAAACAAGAAACAACGATTTGTAGAGTAAACGGAAATTATTTGAAAGAAGCATCCGAGCTCAGTTGTTGTCTTCATCACGTCCAGATTT
>NC_027751.1:6332417-6360242 GCF_000695525.1 Brassica oleracea var. oleracea
TTTCCAAGCGGTGGGACAATTCTTCCACTCCCAATGCATACAGTCGATGCTTCCTATCATTCCGGGAAATCCACGATACTCTCCCATATCAAGTAGACGTTGAAGATCAGCCGGTGTTGGTCTTCTAAGGTATTCATCGCCGAATAAATTGATTATTCCTTCTACAAAATTCTCCAAACATAACCGAGTTGTAGTTTCACCGAGCCGAAGATATTCGTCGACCGTATCCGCCGTAGTACCATACGCCAAGACACGAATAGCCGCCGTACATTTTTGGAGTGAAGAAAGACCAAGCCTCCCAAAACCATCTTCCCTTTGACGAAAGTATTGAACTTCATTGGAGAGTCGATCAACAATACGCATGAACAATGGCTTGTTCATTCTAAATCGTCGACGGAAAAGATTTGGAGGATATGTCGGAGTTTCACTGAAATAATCATTCCACAAACGTTGATGGCCTGCTTCACGATTTCTTTCGATATAAACTCGTTTTTTCCTTCTCTTCCTTGCTTCCTCCTGATCAACGTGATGCATGCAAATATTTTCCAACGTTTGATCAAAATATTGATCAAAACATTGATCAAAACTTTCATCATCTACTTCCTCGAAATTGGTATTAGATGAAGATGCCATAGATGATTTGGTGATGATTTGGTGATGAGTTGGCGTTTGTAATGACTTTGTGAAAACAAGAGACGAGTTGGTGAAGAAGTGAGGTTGATGACTTTATAATACAAGAAGTGATCAATACAAGACCCGTGATCATACAAGACCCGTGATCAGATAACACAAAACTATGTATAACACACATGCATAATACATACAAGACCCGTGAATTTACAACACACATGATCAACAAACACCCGTGATCTGACCAAACACCCGTGATCACCCGTTACAAAACGCTGAAGACAACACCCATGACCTAACACAACCGAGTACATCTCAGTCTAGCTGTTCCGTGACATGAAACACCCGTGAATCTTCAACTGAATACGGTAGCGGGAACACTCATTACTACCAATCCCACGTATTTTATTCGTTTTAAACGAACATGGTACGTGGCTTTGATGGTAATGAGTAGTCCCATTACCTTATTGTCTTCTTCACCTGAGACAATGACATAGAACATGTATCAAGTTAGAACACAAGAAAATGTTACCAAGAACTACAAACAAAGATCACAGAACAAGAACACTCATGAAAGCATTAACATGAAAACATGAAAATTCATTAAGCCGAGAAACATGAAAGCATTTTAACAACATGAAAATCCAACAACCCGAGAAAGTATTGAACTTGAAAAACACTTAGAGGTTAAACCCAAACTAAGACCGAGACAAATATTTAGAGCTTAAACCGAGACTAAGACCGAGACCCACACTTAAACTAAGATCACATCAACTCATTTACAAGCTTCTTCTTCAAAGCTTCCTCATAATCAGCTAGAGGCACTTGTTTTGTAACAAGACTCTCAAGTAGCTTCATCTTGGAGACCTTTTCCTTCATTGCCAAATCCTTTTCCTTGATGCTCCACATAGTTTGCAAGGCAGAGAGCTCCTTCACATCACACATCGGCGTCTTACCTCGCGCTTTTGCTGCCTTGACACCTAGGGGACGGATGGTTCCTTCAACATCAACAGCTTGAGAGCATGCTGAATCAAAACCGTCTTCACATTTTCTTTTTTTGGAGCTTCTGTCATTTATAACCGTGGAGAGCTCACACCACTTCTGGTCATTGCGGAGCTCTTTCCACGCGTGTTTAAGCGTGAACTTCTTCTTATACGAGTTGTAAAAAATTTCATGGGCAACTTTGAGAACATCATTCTCGTTTTGCCCACTACTCTTCTCTCTACTAGCGGCCTCGTAAGCACCACAGAACTTACACACTAAATCGTTTAGTTTGTGCCAACGCTGCTTGCATTGCGTGGACCCTCTTTTCTCACACCCAGCCAGCATGGGACTCGCAGAGAAGTACGCTGCTATGCGTTTCCAGAACGAGTCAGAGCGTTGCTCATTCCCGACCACGGGGTCTTTACTCGTGTTTAGCCACGAGCTTATGAGAACGACATCGTCTATTGGTGTCCACGCCCTTCTTGGTGTACGCGCTGCAGGACTTTCTTGTTCGAAGTTTGAACCTTCTGAAGCTTGCGTGCCAAAGAGAGGAATAGAAGAAGATTCTAAACCAATGGAAGATTCTTGTTGACTTTGAAGAAGATCAACAAAATTGCAAGATAGATATGGATTAGAATCCATATCTGAAAGTTGATGAGAATAGAGATGGAAGTTATGATAACAAAGCGAGAAGAGAATAGAGGCGAGTTTAGGAGTTGCAAAAGTAAGAGAAGAAACGAAGGAATTTAAAGAAGAGAGAAAGAAATGAACATTTGAGAACGCTGAGATAAGAGGCATTGATCACACCCACAACCAATAACCAATTTGAGTAGACATATATCTAATTCATTTAACACACTTAAACCAGCTTCACAACCACAATTCTTAAATCACACCTAACATAACATAGTTTCCTAGCTAACCATTAATCACACAACAGACATAAGCCATTCATAATCAACGGCAACCATAAACGTACACAGACCAATTCATTAATTGCCAAGATTTATTTCATCAGAGACGCTAACTCAATCCAACTCTATGAAACTCTATGCAACTCTATTTAACCATAAACAGGCTAAATCGGGAAGGGGGAGATTTGTTGGATTTCCCTCCTTAAGCCCAAAACTAATCAAATCATAATCAAGCCTTAGTCCAAGAAGAAGAAACATCTAGAGAAAAGTGGAGAAGTATAGAAGAAGAATTGTGTAGAAGAAGAGAGAAAGTTATGGAGTTAGATATTTTGAAATAAATAATAATTTAGAGAAATCTAGAACTTGTTGGAGTGTGCTCCTTCACTTGTATAAATAGGGGTGCTTAGCACCATTTGTCCACTAGGGCTTGACATACAAGGAACAAGTTTCAGGTCTTGTAAAAATCAGGTTGAACTGGAGTGTGGTAAGAGACTCCTCTGTTTTATTCATGTTCTCAAAGGCTATATTTGTAAAAAAATTTCTTTGTTATATAATACCTGAAGATAATCTGCAAATATTATTGAGTGGCCCTGAATCTTTTTTTATCCATAGACATAAAACAAATGACACGCCTTTGTCAAAGAAACACAATAAAACAGAGCCATATGACCTTTAAGCTTCGGGGTTTTTCGGTTGCTTATTTTCCAAGTTACTCCCTCGGTTTCAAAAAGATCCATATTTTAGAAAAAAAAATTATTTCAAAAAGATATATATTTTATATTTTCAATGCATAAATTAATTACAAATTGTAAACTTCAAAAAACATAATAGTGTTTATAAAAATTTTATTGGTTAAAAGTTGTGGGGAATGATTGATAACGGAAAATAATGCATTGGTAATTAAAATTTGATATGTTTTCTTATTAAGCGTGAAAAACTTAAAATATACATCTATCTTTCTGAAACCCAGAGAGTATGTGTTATTTGTAAAGTTTCTTTTATAACCAAACTTACTCTCTAAATTTTAATATCGAGTTTTATGCTAAATCAGTCAAACTGAAAGCGAACGTTCAAACTTTTACATATGTGGACCATGATTAACTCGGGTTCTTAGAGTGGGGTTCTTAACGAAAGTTAAGAAACGATTTCTTAATTTTTAACTAAAAAAACTAAGAACTGGTTCTTAAAGTAGAAACAGTTTCTTAACTTCTGCTAAGAACCCCACTCTAAGAATCCCGGGTTAATCATAGTCTTAGGATCTCCAAACCATTGATATTTTCACCTCTATAATATCATTTAGAAATGAAATTGTTCACACCCATCTCTATTTCTTCATCTATAATAGAGATCTCTATTTTTTTCTCCATTTATAGAGGAAGAAATAGCATTCCTCTATTTTTTACTCTAAATTTAAAGATTGCTATTTTAGAAGAATACATAGGAGCATATTTCACCTCTATTATAGAGTTCTTCTATTTTAGAGGTAAAAATAGCAAAATATATTGGAGATGGTCTTAAGGCATCTCCAACAGTACTCTATAATTTTCGTTATATTCAATTCTAAAATAAAATAATTTTATTATAAAATTGAATTTACTTCAATAGTTAACTCTATAACGGAATATTGTTTTTTACTTTAAAAATATAGTAAAAAATAACATTTATCTATATTTCACTTTACAATAGACTAATCATATTATAAAATAAATTATTGTAGAAAATCTAACTCTATAATAGAATTATTTATTTTAGAATAAAATATAGAAAAAAATTATAAATTACCATTGGAGATGGTTTTACAAAACCACAAAAATTTGTTCTTATCTCAAACATTTTATATATGGAATTAAAGTTCAGACCTAAAAATATGAACTTTTAAATATAATTCTTCGCAGTGATTAAATATAACTAAAATCTCCCAAACTAGAAATTAAAGACCGTGTAACCTAACTACCCATATCATTTTCATCGTCATCAATCCCAATCTCTGCAACGACATCAACGCCAAAGATCACTGTCATCATCATGACCTCATTTTTGCCTTTTTAGGTTGTACACGTCACTCTAGAGAGGGAGGCCTTTGTTGCCACGTGGCATTAGTAAAAATAGGCAACAACCGGGTTTGTGACTTTATCTGGACTGTCTTTGATTTTTCTTATGGGCTTTTAGAATACAAAGACTAATTTTATGATTTTACCTGGGCTAGACTTTTGCTTTTATCTTTCGTTGGGCTTTTAGTTAAACTCAGCTTCATTTTTTCTGAAAACGACGTAGTCACCGGTCTTGTCGATCAATGTTCCATACCATCTTCTCCGCCGCGGCTGTGTAACCGGCATAGGTTGTATTCAATCAACCTCATTTACGATTGCTTTAACACCACTGACCCACTACTTTGATAACCTTTGAAGAGCCACCTCCGTATTCCAAAAGACAAATCTGCAATAAGGAGCAAACGTCTCCACTTCGAGCTCTCTTCCGAGCCATAATCTGAAGTCTTTTGCGGGTTTCTCGTGGCTGCCATCAGTAAACCATACACGAGTCAGCCGCTAAAGCGCCCCCCCCCCTAAGAACCACCACATGAAACCTCACCTCCTAAACGATATTCGTGCCCAAATTCAGATCCACATAGTCGACGCCATATCACACCGAGCTCATCCAAAGAATCGCGCACAGAGACATCACTGAAAGATAAGGCACGGCGTGAGTAAAAGAAGTACTGACGCAACGATGCAGAAGATAAGGATATGACGGTAGAACGGGTAGAAGATGCCACGGTGGAGATAGAGCTTACCGACTCTGTAGTAAAATTCCGGAGAAAAACTATTTGTAATTGTTCAACTTGATGCTCTGTTATACCTCTGCTTATGATTTACGTTTTTTATAAGTATATTCCTAGAACTAATTCTTTATCACCTGATTGATGAATTGCCTCCAAATAAATGAATTGCCTTCTGAGTACTGTCTATTTTGTATTGTTTTATGGTTTTCGGATTTAGAGGACGAGCTTTGGAAGAACTCAGAAGCTCTCCATTCAACGAGCTTATAACATTTTAAGGACATGAGCGGCAACAAACATGGTTATAACATTACTGTGTATATTATATGTGTTGGTTAGCAGATGTCATGGCGACAATGATAACAAAGTTACTAAGACTAAGTACTGTGTCTGGTAAGTTTCAACACAAGATGCGACAAGCAACGCCTTACTCTGGGTATGTACAATGCATCACTATATCTATGTACAGTTTCCTTTGAAAAATGTTTTCGTGGTGTGGCTGTGATTTCTCTCTTTGTGTGTATGTAGCTATACTTAAAGGATTCTCAGTTCAGTGAAGTGGAGAGAGAAGAGTATCAGTTCAGAGCGATAGGTACTGTACTCGACAATGGAACTCAGGTTCTTCTATAGTTTTATATCCATTCTTGAGAAGGTCCTTCTCAGATCATTAATTGATGTATTTTTAAACCTACAGGTTACTAATCTATTTCAAATTCCAGGAACTCATTCTAAATGTTTCTTTGAATCGATTAGATTAATATGAACTAAAATCCTGAATGGTTTAGTCGATCACCGTAGAAACTTGAAGTTCATACACTTTTGCCAGGTTTGTCTGTTGACTTTCTTTGAAAATTAATCAATACTCTGTGCAGAAATAAATGCTTAAATTTCTTCGACTTCAGCTGCCACGTTCAATATGTTTGCTTAAGCTGGATGGTTATGTTCGGCCTCCTCCTCGCTCTCTTCCCAACCAGTAAGTGTTTCAAACCACAACAGCAGATTGATATTGCAGTTACAAAACGAAATAAGTAACGTTTTGTTTAATATTTACACCTCACAGGACAGTGTCTGTTCTTCTCTGGCTCTTGCACAAAAGAGACTCTTTTGATCCATTATACGATTAGTACGAAGATGATTTTGATTCACACCATCATCATAGATTAATACACACCAGAGAAAAAGCCATAAACTACCTCCATCATCATCATCGTCATCACCACCATCACCAACTCGCCATGGTGTCAAAACACATAATCATCATCGTAGGACACACCAGATACACAGACAACATCATCATCATGGGCAGTACGAATACGTTTTGAAGAAGAAGCTTGATCGTCCTGACCACAACGAGTCTCACTATTACCAACAACTTCACTGAGTCCATAAAGATGACAACCAGAAGCAGCGTAGGCGAGGAGGCAAACAGAGGCAACGTGGGATGTGATCGCACGTGCACATACAGAGGAGAGTTAAAAAAAGGCCATTGGCATGTGGGAAGAAACATATTTTGTGTATGATAACTAAAGGTTTCACGGATCTAACTATCAAAAACCATAGGCATTTTTTTGAAATGACGAAAGCGTTCCTGTCTTCGATTTCCGAGTATCTGAAAAAACTATAATTTACACCGGATTTTATTTTGATCCATACAACTGTAAAAAATAAAAATTATTACAAAATAATAATATTTTAGAGCATAAGAAAAACAATAACATGTTACCAGTCCAAACCTAGACAATCCGTATGACAAATGCTTTTATTACAAGCAAATGACCAAATTTGTTTTTATAATTCTAGCACAATATGTATTGGTCTCGGCTTTCTATTTCAGCTTTCGCATATAATAAGCAAAATTAAACTACATTTTTTAAAAAAATTACGAAGATGATAATTCAAGCTATAAAAATGTGAAATTCTTAGAAAAATGTGTTAGTTATTCTTACCTTAGACTTCTTCAACTATATCAAAGTGAAATAAAATCACAAAAATAAATATAAACCATTTTTTATATATATTTTTTAATTTAAATTTTGTGTTTTTTTTTTTTAAAAAAAAATGTTAGTAGTTCTTTCAACTCAAACCAATAAAATAAAACAACTGAATTTTATTATGTTAAATTTAGAATAATTTTTCAAATATTTTATAAAATTTAAATAAGAAATAATTTTATTATAAACTCATCCGCCCGTAGAACGGGCCAACCCCTAGTAATAAGGTAAACTTTAGAAACACACCGAGAAAAGTATGTGGAGATATATATCTAGTAATCCAGTTTATCTTTAATATAGTTAATCAAATTTTTGGCATCAAGCCCGGCTCTAGGGTAGTGCTGGTAGAGCAAAAGCACAAGGTCCAACAAATTTTTCAAAACATTTAGGTGGTTTTGGGGCTCTAAATTCAGAAAAAAGCCCAAATTTTTTTAACAATTACTGGAAATTTTTTATTTAGCACCGGGCCATTAGAAAAATTGAGCCGGGTCTGTTTGGCAGTATTGGAAGTGTGGTGTTCCAATGACGTCAAATTCCTACCAATATGTTTGTGTTGGTAGTTGCGTTTGGAACATGGAAAGAAATTGTGATAAGTATTGCCTGTTGTGTTAGATATGTAGTTACATCGCCTGAAAATTGCTTTTCCAATATTAAGATATTGTTATTTTCGTTTATGTATATGATTATGCAATAGAGAACAAATACATTCATCGTAAAAATGACAAAAGCAAGCTTGTGGCTTGTTTTTTTTAAAAAGCACTATCTTGTTTTGTTCACATGATATTGACTGAAGCTCTTTTTTTTTTTTGTTATTATCGCTCAACATGGGTCGCACATACTGAACGGAGGAAACCTATATGATAATGAAACGAATTAAATAAATGGGTGAATTTGTGAAATGACTAAGTTTGGGATGAAAATTAAGTGCAGAGCATTGATTTTGACAGAATTAAGTATCTAACAATTAAGCTTGATCTGAGTCAGTTTTACCCTTGTACTTACAAGTAACCGGTAAAGGAGAGATGGTGAGATGATGTTGATCACAACATGTATGGCCATTATTTACCAAAAACTATTATCTTAAAAGGGAAGATACACATTCCACGTCACATACTAAATAACCGCATACTTTTCACTGTGTTCAATAAATAAGTGGACAAAAATAAACCACTAAATACTAACCTCACTCACAACACTAAATACTAAACCCAACAACAAAACATACATCATGCATATTCACTGTAAAATAATATAAACCCTATCAACTAATCACTAAACTCTACCCATAAATATAAACTCTAATCCAATGTCCACACCAATTTTCCATATAATAAACTCAAATTTCATACCAGTAAGATGAATTACTATTCTATATGAGGCATACAGAATAGAAAATGTGAAAATGTAGTTGCAATCTAAAGATCATCTTACCATATTTCTCAAATATTGATATGGCTATGCCATTATGGAAGGTAATAATGTTTGCCCCAATGTCAATCTCAATCGTACATAAACTAAACTCAATCAAATAATCATTAAACCCAATCAACTAATCACTAATCAATAAATAGAATAGTACAAATTGATGAAATTATGAAATTTTTATGATTGCATGCAAGAAGTTAATGCTGACCCCAATCCTAATTACCAACTACTAAATACTAAACTCTAAATCCTAATTACAAAATCCTAAACCTAAATAAATAGATTAAGCTAAACTCTAATTAAGGAAGTATAAACCCAAATAGAATGTATATAATATGGTTTACTATACCTAAACCTTTACTTAGTAAATCTAAACCCTAGGCATGAACCTATAAACCCAAATACAATTTTTTTTAACACACCCAAATATTGAAAGCACATTTACTTGGTTAGCATGTTGCATATCTTATATTCCATATAGTCTAAGTAGTATAGTAAACGAATGTTCCAAATAATCAAATTTGTCCAAAACACTCGAACAATGAATTTCATATTACAATCAATCATACAAAATGACAAAGAAGACAACTATCAAATTTAAAAACATGACAGATTATTATATTTTTAAGGAGTAGTATAAAAATATGTCTCAAATAGTATGGTAACTTTACATAAATACTTTAATACCCCAATATTTCATAAACTAAACCCCCAAATAACATGTTTTTCCATTCTACATGAGCCTATAGAATAGATAAGGTGACAAACGATATATCACAGTACATATATATTGTTCAAATTTTGAAGAGTCTACAATCTAGATACTAAATTTTATCCCAGCCCCACCCCAACCCGTAAATATTAAATCCTAAACTCTAATCAGTGAACCCTAAACCCAAATATAAACCATAAACCCAAATATAAACCCTAAACCCAAATAGAATGGAACAAATAATTAGCATAGTACATACTGGTGAAATTATGAAATATCTATGATTGCATGAAAGAAGTTAACAATGACTCCAACCATAACCACTCACCTTCTAATTAGTAAACCCCAAACCGTAATCACTAAACCCTAAACCCAAATATCAAAATATAAAAATGTACACAATATTATGCAATATAAATCATATTATATAATATTAAACTATACAATATAAATCATCGTACGATTTTTACAGATTCAAAAACATGTAACGATAGTTAGATATTAAGAAAATTACAAAATATATTTCTAAACAAAATAGAACACTCTTTATTAATCGTCAAATGGAATAGAATATGATAAAATAGTATAGTAACAAAGAGGTAAAAAACAACAAGACACATCTGGGAAGAAGAATTGGCCGCTGTTACTTCACGTTGTCGTGTCTCCTCTTCCGTCAGACAAGACACCATCAATTTCACAATCAGAGAAACCTTCCCTTCAGTCACCCACCGAGAATGCAAAGACGCTATACTCCTGCAAAAACCAACTCCGATAATCGTGTCCGTCTCATTGCTCTCTCTCAAATCTGAGAATCAAACGATTCAATTTCTCGAGAAAGAAGAAAGGTAAAAATTACGGAGATGATGACGGAGCAAATACGGTGGCGACGATGAAACAAAAGATGATGATGATGATGGTTGTGCTAGTTGTACATGTAGAGGTGATTGAAGCTATGTGGCAGAGATTTATGTGTTCGTCGTATAAAAAATAGAAATTTGAGAGAGAGAGAAGAGAGAGAGAGAGAGAGAGCGAGAAGAAGAAAAAAAATTATGTGTAGATGTGTGATTTTCCAGTGGACACGAGTTATTTTTAAAATATAATGATTATTAATTTTTTTTCTGCAGGTTTTGCCGGTTACAATAGAGGGCAATATGGCAATATTACATAAAAGACACATGATACAGTGAAAAAATAGGGGTTTTAGTTATAGATTGAATTGTAATTTTTGTGGTGGTTATACAGCCCAATTTCCCATAAATCTATTGGTTGTAAAAAATACCCTATTGATAATGGCATGGTCCTCAATTCCGTCTCGCCAATGTTAGCGGTGCGTTTATCTTCAAATCAATCAATTGTTGCAAACATTTGATTCCAGGTAAGGAAAAGCTGTTACTAGTCCGTCAGGTACTCTGGTGTGCTTCTGATTGGTTAGCCATTTTACTGATGTTCAGTTTTGTCATCTTTAGATCTTGACGGTATAAATCTTCTGACTCACCAACCATGTGGATTGTATTTCATATCATTTCCAGCCATTTGTGCTGGCATAAGACCCACGTCTACTGTTTTAGCAGTGCATAACAATGGGAGACTGTATCATAAACGTTTTTATTAGGAGCAACGCTTGTATATAGAAGAATGCTCAGTGGAGGTTAATATTTTCCATCAAATCTCAAATCGTTTGAAAGTATTATCTTTATCTTGTTACAAATGAGAACCATGTGAAAGTAGTAACCTCATTATAAGTGTTATCCTACTTCCCTAGAAAAACACGTTTTCTTGCTAAGTTGGTGGAAAATAGCATTCATTAGAAATATGATCGTGTTGATGTGGTACCACGCCAAACTGATTTGCTTTAAGATGTCGACTATTTACATAGTCAACTGCGCTAAATCTTGCTAGAAGATTATGTCTTCATCTTTTCATTAATTTTTATTGTTGCTATTGCTTGTTGATGATTCTGTCGATAGTGGTTACAAGACTATGGCGAAAGGTTGATCCATTTTGATACAAGATAGGAGTTGACCGACTCTTAATAATAGAAGTTTATTGTTTAGTAAAAAAGAGTGCTGTTGTAAGGAATTGGAAGATATGTTTGGGTTTCATCAACTATTGCAAATCTACACAATCAAACATTCATTGACCTAAGAATATTTTTTCCTAGAAAAGTCACTCAAATCACTGTAGAAAGTTTGTCTTGTAACATGTTATGAACTTCTTTCTTTGCCTCAGGTCTCTCCTGCGCTGAGTCTGACTTAATCCAATTCTCGACAGGCATGCTGATGGGATCCCTTCCAGTTCGCTATTTGGGAGTTCCATTAGTAACAAAGAAGCTCACACTGCTCAACTGTGAAGTCCTGCTTCAGCAAATCAAAGGAAAATTCTCATCTTGGAGTTCCAAATCCTTGTCGTTTGCGGGGAGGCTGTTGCTGATCAAGACTGTTATATCTGGGATTAACACTTTCTGGTGTTCTACCTTCATACTCCCGAAAGCCTGTGTGAAAAAAATAAACTCGTTATGTAGTGTTTTCCTCTGGAAAGGTGATATCGAGAGTAGCAATACTGCTAGGGTGTCATGGGAAGTAGTAACGAAATCAAAGAAAGAAGGTGGACTAGGCATCAAAGACTTATCTCTATGGAACAAGGCTTGTTGCCTTAAGCTAATCTGGCTCCTCTTCTTTCAATCGGGTTCGATTTGGGTTGCTTGGTTCGTTGAGGAAGTACTGCAAGGTAGCCTCAACAACTTGTGGACTACACCACCCAACAGGAGGTTCTCTTGGCAAATAAACAAACTGCTCAAGTTAAGTCCCTTGATCTATCAGTGTATAAAAATGCGAGTCTCAAATGGTCTTACTTGTCGGTTTTGGACGGATAATTGGTCCTTGCTAGGCAGCATAAGACAGTTTCTTCAACTTGGCGCATCATCATCACTTGGGATTCCGGAGCTGGCAACTCTCGCTTCCCTTCAAATTAATGGTGCTTGGCAACTTCCTCCAGCGCGATCTGAGGCTCAAGTACAGATTCATGCGGTGCTCACAATGATCAATCTGAATGATGGTGAGGACCATTATGAGTGGGAAATAGATGGGCAAAAAACAGAAAGATACTCTATTGGGCAAGTATATGATCACCTCAGAACTCAACTACCTCATGTTCAGTGGCATCAGACAGTATGGAACAAGAGTGGGATCCCTAGGCACAGCTTCCTATCGTGGTTGTTTGTGTTGAATAGATGTCCCACCCGAGACAGAATAATTAGTTGGGGCCTAGCGACATCACCGTTGTGCTTGCTTTGCAACTTGGAACCTGAAAGTCGCAACCACCTTTTTTTTTATTGTTCGTACACCTGGGGAATCTGGAGTTTACTGATAAGGAGATGTGGCTTACAACCAGAACGAATATGGAGCAGAGTTTTGGAACAACTTCATGGTCTCAATCCTCGATCACCAATTGGTAAGCTATCTCTTATCTGTTGGCAAGCATGCTTGTACTGGTCATGGACTGAACGGAACACAAGACTTCACAGACAGACCTTCACCTCCTCTCAGTCTCTAACCCGTTGAATCGATAGGCAAATCAAAGACAAGATCCTCTCTTTCCGCTCGGCCAATCCTGCTTCATCCTCCATTATGATGCAGCAATGGCTCAGATGATACAACTCCTCAATCGCAAGGATCACCACCAACCATTGCGTAATCTCAATGTTCGCATTCTCTTCCAATTACGAACTTCCTCACTGAAAGCAAGTGAGTTTCCCTTGAATTGTACGTGTATTACTCTTCACAATATATAATACAAAGCAGTTGAGAGATATCAGAATATGCTCTGTATCTTTACAAGAATATAGGAGAATCATATCTAAACTAATCACATATAGTTATCTTATCTAATACCCTCCCGCAGTTGCAGCGTTGGTTCTCTGACGCCAAGACTGGATCTGAAGCTAAGGAACAATGTCGAGGGAAGGCCCTTGGTGAAAATGTCTGCATATTGCAGTGTAGCTGGGATGTGAAAGACTCGGACTTCCCCCATACGAACTTTCTCGCGGACGAAGTGGATATCGATCTCTACATGTTTGGTTCGCTGATGATGAACGGGATTTGTAGAGAGATAAACTGCACTGACATTTGTAGAGTTTATTATTTTACCAAACTGATTGTTAACATAGTTGGCGAAGTGGAGGAATTTAGAAAACGTTTCATGTTTATAGCGCATAGGATATACCCAAAGAAAGTGAGAGTGATGATCAAGAAAAAGAACGTAATATTTGATACCACTAGCACTTTGTACCGGCGAAGTCCATAAGTCTGAATGAATGAGGTCGAAAGGATGATCAACTGTTGTGTTTGAATGAATAAAAGGAAGCTTTATTTGTTTTCCAAACTGGCAAGCAGAACAAATATGAGATAAGTCGCGTTTATTACATGAAAAAGCATTAGAAGAAAGAAGAAATTTCATTGTTTGGTCATTAGGGTGAGCCAAACGATGATGCCAGTCTGTTATTGAAGCAGAGAAAGCTGAAGGAGAAGGCGCAAGTTGAGTTGAAGGGAGAATGAGGTAGAGATCTCCGGTACTGTTACTGCGGAGAATCGTCTTCCTCGTAATAAGATCCTTCACAGAAAAGCCAAAGGGATCAAACTCAACAGAACAAGAATTGTCTTTGGTAAAACGACGAACAGAGATCAGATTTTTAATTATAGAAGGAGTTACAAGAACTGTATTAAGTGATAAAGGGCGAGATCTGGTAGGAAAGGTAAGAGAACCAGATTTCGTTATTGGAATCATACCTCCATTTGCAACTGTAACTGTCTTTCCAATGCTATTATTAAAAACTGACTTAAGATTACCTGTGGTGTTAGACAAGTGTGACGTTGCTCCTGAGTCCATGTACCAGTTGTTGTCCGAAGGATCCATTAGAGTGAGGGTGTTGTAGGCTTGAGCAAAGTCCGCGTTCTGCTCCATCTTGTGGTTTCCTCCATTTGAGGACTGCCCCTGTTGTGGTCGCTGAGGTCGAGGACCAAGTAGTCCCTGTTGTTGAGCAGCAGGAGAAGGAAGTTGAGTCCACGGATTGTACTGTTGAGGAGCCCACATCTGGAACCCGCCTTGCCAGTATGGAGGAATCCACGGATTGAACTGAGGTCGTGATCCATTGTGTTGGTTCCGACCACGGCCGCGACTGTTCTGTCCACCGCGTCCTCGATGTCCTCTGTTTTGATTGAAACGTTGTTGTTGATGGTTTCTGTTGCTGGGAGCTTTCTGATCAGAACTTGAGTCAGTGGCAGCGAGGACCTTCGCCGAAGATGCAAAGTCAGTGTGTGTAGGATTCGGCTTCTTACCCTTGTTGATACGCTCTTCCTCCAGAAGTAGCATGAAGCATGCATCCTCGAAGCTTGGAAAAGGCTGTCGATGCATGATGACATTGATTATGTTGTCATACTTAGCATTGAGGCCATTGAGAAGGTAAGTCACCAAGGCTCTTTCATTCACAGGTGCGTCGACATTGGATAGAACATCGGCGATAGACTTGAGTTCCTGACAGTATGAATGGATCGTCATATCTCCAATCTCGGTGTTGCGAAGCTTGTGGTCTAGTTGGATGGCGCGAGCCTCCCGATTATTTCTGAAGAAGTTCTCCAGACGAAGCCAGATCTCTCGTGAAGTTCCACCGGTTTTGAAGGTACTCTTAAAGAGATCTTTGGACAAGGTACCGTAGAGCCATAACTTCACCAGACCATCACGTTTCTTCCAAGCGACATCAGCATCATCAGTGGGTAACAGCGTACCGTCGAGATGGCCGGAGGCGTCAAAGCTTTCGCAATGGGTGAGAAATAGTTCTCTCCAAGCATCGTAGTTGCCATCGTCAATGTCGAGAATGATGGGAATATGGTGTTTGATGTTGGTAACGCCATAGGCGCGCTCGAGTTGCGCTGGAGCAGCAGCCATTGGAGAGAGGGAATAGAAAAGAGAAGGTTGATGCGGAAGAAGAAAAGAATAAGAGAGAGAGAGGCGCAGAGATTAAGGTTCTGGATCGCTAGAACCCTCTGATACCATGAAAGCAAGTGAGTTTCCCTTGAATTGTACGTGTATTACTCTTCACAATATATAATACAAAGCAGTTGAGAGATATCAGAATATGCTCTGTATCTTTACAAGAATATAGGAGAATCATATCTAAACTAATCACATATAGTTATCTTATCTAATACTCACGAGACTCTTCGTTACTTCCAATGTTCATTTGGGCCTTTAGGGACTAGTTAAGATTCTTGATTCGGGTAGAACTATGTTGGGCTGGACTCATGAACAAACTGAAGTCCTTGGACTTGTAAACTTTCTTTTCTTTTGTTTTTAATATGAAAAATCAGTTGCAAAAAAAAAAACATGTTATGAACTGTTGCTCCTGTTTATAGCAATAAGCATAGTACAATCTTTAATATTTTTTTTTTATTTTTTTTCTTGTATGATTAATGCTTAGCTGAGATTATTGTTTTTTTCATGAGTGTAGGGTAGTAAAGTTAAGCGATCATGTAAACTTTGGCTAAGTAGGTGTTGAAACTGAATAGTAAAGTAAATGGTTTGACAAGTAGAGCGCCAAGTGACTAAGGGTTTGAACTTATTGGCTTAAATATTCGTTGTTGATTTTTAATTATTTTTTAAAGGAACCAAATTAAATATCTCAGATAGTAGTGGGGTTTAGAGACTAGGCGCGCATCTAGGGTTTAAAGAAAACGGTAGTATTGGCTTGGAGAGATGATTGTGACAAGAGGAAGAATATCAAGAGTTTTAAATAAGAAATTTTAAAAGGAGAACCGAATTTAGTTAGGTTTTACTTTGATTCCATATTCTTCATTTTTAGCCTGTCGAAAATTGATTAGATTGTAGGTGGTGGTGGCCTAGGGGGATAGATATTTCCATAACCCGTAATAAGGGAATCTTCCTTTGTTATGTGTCTTGTGTCCGCCTGAAACCCTGGGGTTCAATTTATGTTTGGATATATATTAAGATGTTAAACATATATATCTTTCAAAAATAAAGATGTTAAAAATATATAAGTTTTATACATTTACCAAGTTGTTGGACAAGCAATCAAATCGAAAATATTGCAATATGTGACCGTAGAAGTCTCGTTCATCTATCTGTATCGCAAGTTGAGTGAATAACACATAATCTAGAAAAAACTGTAGAGGATGATGACTCAACTCAGCCAACTTAAGATTATATAAAGAGGACCAAGCTTGCTTCTCATTTAAACACACACACACTCCTCAAAAATCAATTCTCTCTTGTAGTCTATTTTTTGTTTGTTAAATTCGAATATATGGAGCATAAAAAGATTGGTTCAGAAAATCAAGACTCGTACGATGATCAACAGAAATGGGTCCTTGATTCTTCTTTTGACAGCAAAGGACATGTTCCTCTCCGGGCTCGAACTGGCGCTTGGAGAGCTGCATTCTTCATCATTGGTAACAAAACTCTCACTAAGATTCTTATACAGAAACTTTATAGCATATACTATGAAAGTAAGGTATAGTAGCCCACAATTTAAATATTTTATTAAGGTATTTTGTTCCTTCTTCGCTATGTAGCAATCGAGTTCAGCGAGAGATTGAGTTACTACGGGTTAGCTACGAACTTAGTGGTCTACCTAACAACAATTCTCCACCAAGATCTGAAGACGGCTATTAGAAATGCGAACTACTGGGCCGGTGTCACTACTTTGATGCCTCTTCTTGGAGGCTTTGTAGCAGATGCTTATCTTGGCCGTTACACCACTGTCTTGGTTGCAACCACCATTTACCTTATGGTAATATATGTTCTTAACTTTTTACCTTGAAGCAATTTTAACTCAAAAATATTCCGAAACAACGTTAAATTATTTTCTCTTGTTTCTTTGGGAGAACAGGGTTTGGTCCTTTTAACATTGTCCTGGTTCATACCGGGATTGAAACCTTGTCATCAAGAAGTATGCCTTGAACCTAGGAAAGCACACGAGATATCCTTCTTCATTGCCATATACTTGATCTCCATAGGTACTGGAGGTCATAAACCTTCCCTTGAGAGCTTTGGTGCTGACCAGTTCGACGAGGGTCATGCTGAAGAAAGAAAGATGAAGATGTCCTATTTTAACTGGTGGAGCGCTGGTCTATGTGCCGGCATTCTAACGGCTGTGATTGTTATTGTCTTTATTGAAGACCGGATTGGTTGGGGTGTTGCTAGCATCATACTCACTGCAGTTATGACTATATCACTTCTCATATTCCTCGTAGGGAAACCATTCTATCGTTACCGGAGGCCTTTGGGTAGCCCTTTGACGCCAATGTTGCAGGTCTTTGTTGCCGCCTTTGCCAAAAGAAAGCTTCCTTATCCCTCTGATCCTTCTCTGCTTCACGAAGTTTCCAAGGCAGAGTTAAACAATGGACGGCTTCTCTCCCACACAACGCATGTCAAGTGAGTAGAAATAACCCAAAATGTCCATGTTTTTCTTTTTGTTAAGAGTGAAATTTCACAGTCTTGGGTCCACAATCTTTTCTAAATCTAGAATCACAAAAGAACCAATCCTCATGTACTACTTACTACCATTACCGGTTTAATAATTTTATGGGCTCTAGAGCAAACAGAGCAAAAAAAAATTATATCTTCAAAAATTAATATTTATTTATAATTTTATTAATTATTATTTTTAAAAATATTATATAAAATTTATGATGATAATACAAATAAATATTCATATAAAATGCATTTTGAACTCCTTTTATTTCTTTTTTTTGTATTAAATACATATATTAAAAATGTAGACCTTTAGCTATTAAAAAATGATGCTTCCTTCAACTTGGCATTTGGTTTTATTTTTGGTATTTAATTTATTTCTCTTTGTAGTTTTTACTTTCTCATTTGATCCTCTGGTTCTGGAATGATTGATCCTTGCTGGCTTATGGCTTTAAAAAAAAAACTTTTTTGCTATTTGCGTAAAATTTTCAAATTTATAATATTAATCAAATATAAAATAAAAAACTATTAAAAATGAGAAAACACGGATTGGTACTCTCGCACCGCTGCTTGTCCCCTACGTAAGCCGTCCCCGACTACCATTATACAATTAACACTTTGGTAATATGTCCATGATTATACATCTAAACTGATTCTTGTGTGGATTTTTTTCTTTTAAATTGCAGATTTCTTGACAAGGCAGCAATAATAGAAGACAACACTCCTCAAGCATTCCAGAAACAGAGTCCATGGAGGCTGGCAACGTTAACAAAAGTAGAGGAGGCAAAGCTGATCATCAACATGATTCCCATATGGCTCTCCGTGTTGGTCTTTGGAATTTGTGCTGCCCAAGCTTCGACATTTTTCATCAAACAAGCAACCGTCATGGACAGACACGTATCCGGCAAAAACAGCTTCACAATCCCTCCAGCATCCATTTACTGTCTCACAGCTATCACATTGATCATGTACGTCACCGTCTATGATAAACTCCTTGTTCCTTTCCTAAGACGCAACACGCAGAACCAAAGAGGCATCAATATTCTCCAAAGGGTCGGGATCGGTATGTTTTTCGCTATCATCACAATGATCATTGCAGCTCTAGTTGAGAAAAACCGACTTGACCTCCTTACCGAACAGAATAGACCCATGAGTGTGTTTTGGCTTGCTCCTCAGTTCATAGTCCTTGGCGTTGCAGAGGGGTTCACACTGGTTGGACTTCAAGAGTACTTCTACGACCAAGTCCCGGATTCTATGAGAAGCTTAGGTATAGCGTTTTACCTAAGCGTGCTAGGAGCAGGTAGCTTCCTTAACAATCTACTGATCACGGTTGTTGATTCACTAGCGGAGGATTTCTCGGACAAGCGTTGGTTCGGTAAGACCTTGAACAGTAGTCGATTGGATTGGTTCTACTGGTTGCTCGCTGGTCTAACCGCTGCCAATATGTGTGTCTTTATGATTGTGGCAAAGAGATTTCCTTACAAAAGTGTGCAGTCAAGCCAAGTTTTAGCTGACTCGTCCGTGTCCGATGCCTAAATAATTAATTTTTATAATAGTTCAAACATATCTTCTTCTTCTTTGTGCCTTCGCAATAATGATCATCACAAATTACAGACTTCTTCCAATCATAGCCTGCTTAATTAAAATATGTAATAGGTGACCCTCCCGATGTTTATATAAGAACATAAATATTTTAAAAATAAATAAAATTTTGATAGCCACAACCACAAACACTAGTTTTACAACAAACACCCGTGAAACATCAAAGCCTTGAAACCTTGTGTTTCTAGCGAAATAAAAAAATTATGTCCTGTAACACTTAGGTAGGACTCGCAAGAAGCAAAAAAAAACATCAAAACCAAAGACAAAGAAGAAGTCTAACTAAGCAAACTAAGAACTGGTTACGATTGCATGTGTCTTAATCAGTCTCCACCTCCACCACCACCTCCGCCACAGCCACCGCCTCCACCACCATCTCCGCCTCCACAGCCACCACCTCCACCTCCATCACCATCTCCGCCTCCACAGTCACTGCCACCACCAACACCTCCACCTCCGCCTTCAATATCCCCACCACCACCTCCTTCAGTCGCACATCCATTGCAAATGGCCGTAAGAACCCCCAAAGCAAAAATGACAACAAATAAGGTTATGACGATTATTGCTATAAACTCCATGTTACACAACACACGTTGAGGCTTGGGTTGAGAGCAACGATTGAAATCTCTACGCTAAGTATTAAGTCTCGATAATATATATATAACACATATTTTTGTATTTGATGCTTTCCTGTAAACAGATAAGGTGTTTAGTTTGCATTGACTTTTAAATATTTATATGTTTACATTCAAAGGTATAGTTTGCTTTTGTTGTACAAAGATTTAGTCATGGATAAAACTTGAACAAAACCTGTGAAGCTTTAACGCCAAATAATTTATGATAAATTTTGTAACTGGATTTGAATTCCAATTGTTTTATTAAGCTGAACCGATGTGACATCTTTCACACGGTCTCTGAACAGATACAAACATGAGAATATATATAAGTGCATGCACATTTGATTGACCGGTCTACTAAATTTTGGACTGAATTTATATAATCTTGGTTCTGAAAAAAATAATTGTTGTAGCTTCTGATTGATTCTTCTGGTTATTTATAAACTTCATCGAGAGTTACAAAATTTAAACGATTGGTGAATACAAATTTAGACGATTTATGTTACCTTTTGCACTCGCCTATTAAGTATTTATTTTTCCTCCAGATGCTAACTGGTTATATATATCCTTCAGGCCAAATGATTCAAAATTGATTATTAGTCTAGATTTTGTGGAAGTCTAGTTGGAGTTGCTTGTTCAACAGGCTAACAATGACAAGATTTCAACACAGGTTTGTGGAAGGATATTACATAAGAAAAAATTATTTTTATGATGAAAAGCATTCATTAAGTTATACCCCAAAAGGCAATTAGGAAGACGTCCCACAGCATAGGTTATTAAGGATATAATAGTTCACAGTTCTCTACAAAGGCAAGTGAAAACATTTATTTTTAATCTTAACAACTTCTCATCACTTTGATCTTATAAGGTCCCAACCAACGCTAAATTCTTCATGGAACAATGTAACCCGCAACAAAAAAACATAGTCAATAAAAAAGGTAAGTTAAGACAATAGTACATATATTAACATTACTCATCATGAGTTTTAGAAGATTAAATCCATACGTCCACATCGCTTGCCAGACGGGCGGTTGCGGATGTTACAGCGTTTAGGAATAGCGATTGCGACTCCAGGATTGATTCCAGCTTTCTTGGCCAAAGGAGAGAGCATGACAGCAGAAAGACAACGAGGGTTGGTTCTAATGAGAGCACCCACTTTAGCACAACAAACCGGTGGAACCTTACCCCTGGGGTTCTTTGTAGCAGCCAAACACGGGCTTAGGCTAGACGCAGCTTGACCAATGGGCATGCGACCACACTCACCAGCCGCCTCAGCGGAAGCCAATGTGATCAGAAGACTCATCAAAGCCACGGATATAAACTTACACCACTTCATGCTTCTTCTTATTTTGTTAAGTGTTGTGTTTAAGACTTAGTGCTTTGATGATTCTTATATAGTAGTAACATGTTTAGTGGGGTGGTTGTGTTTTAGTACGTGTACAGTTTATATTGAATCTTTAAACTTTTCCCATTATGTAATCATTTGGTTTTTGTTACTTTAAATTAGATTTCACCATGTGTTTGTTATATAAGTCGTTTAATTTTTGTACACTCTAAAAATATTTCTTTGCCTCTAAATCATTTTATTCATTACTTTTACAGCTCAACTACCACCTAGCGAGTTCTGTAAACATGTCGGAATCAAACCGAGTGAGCTACAACAATATATGGTTTCATAAGATTAAGACATACATTCATTAAGAAATGAGTTTTGTTTGGTCTTTTTTTCACTGACAACCGCTCAATCTCGCCCAATCCACAAACTGCATCCCACCGTAGATGTTATTAGCAAACCTTACACCAACGGTAAACGCCAAAGCCACAGGAGGCACTTTCTTGGCGAAAGGCGATGCTTCAACCACTCTCTCTAGACCATTGATGATCTGATAACGAGTATTCGAAGAAACACTCAAGAAGACACCTGCAATGAATGATATTACCATTGTCACGGAGATTAATGGTTTAGTAAAATGAAAGTGAAATAAGGTGGAAAAGACAAGATATACCCCAGAGAGCTGCACTCTTGATGAGAGGTGGTACTGGGATGTCTTCTTGTGATTTATTTATGCTCCTGAGAGAAGAGAGTGACAAACGTAAGCCACATCCAAAAACTAAGTCACAAAGAGGTGTGTGTTACCGTTTAGCAGTCATGATCAGATTAGCAATGCCTTGACCTACAATGCCACATCCAAACCCAACTGCACCATACATTATACCCTTGTAGAAGTACGTAGCAAGTCTCTGTTGAGCAGAGAATCTACACCCTGGTCTCTCAGCTTCAAACACGCTGCATCAGTTGAAACACACACAAACTTCAGCAACCGAGTTACAAGACGAGAGATGGTTAAGTATTTTCTTGAATGGAAAGGGATGTTGTTATACCTGCTAGGAAGCGCATTATAAGCGTTAAGCATGGGTCCTAAGAAGCCACTGGACGCAGATGGTTGACCGAAACGGACAAAAGGAGCCAACATACCGACAAGAGCAACGTTAACCACAACTCCAACGAGAAGATCAGCAACATACAACTCAAACTCAGCCCAGAAATCTTTGCCTCTCTTTTGAACTTCAGCAACAGTGGCACAACAAGAATCAATGACTATCTGAAACCGTCATATCAAATGTGAGTGTACAATGAGAAACTAAATGAAAGATTGGCTCTGAAAATGAAGTTCACTAACCTCAGTCCCTATTTTGAAGAGGAAAGATGGATCAGCCAACATTCTGTTGCGAAGCATAGACCATGATCTTATAGCGAACCCAAGCAGCCCAGCTGAGCTCTGTACTCCAAGAAACCAAAAACTCAAAATCCTTTTAACTCCATAAAGATAATTAAAAACAAAAAGAGAAGAATGTACCTACCTGCAAATCCAAGTACCTAAGGAGAATCAATTTGCGGATCCCAAAGGTCTTAGCAGCCTCCAACATATCTGATGGAAGCGTGGCTCCTCTAGCTTCGGTCTCTCTCATTACCTCTTCAAATTTCAAAAGCGGTCCAAACTCTTTTTCTTCATAATCCTCTCCACCGTCATCACCTCCTCCTCCACCTCCACCACCGTTGTTAAATCCACCATTACCGCCACCGCCACCACCATCACTTACAAGCTTCGCCGGTTCATCAGTTCCTAAGCTTCCAGCATTGTCGCCTTTCCCTAAGATGCTACCACCGTCTTCTTTCGTTGGTTCAGTAGAGGCAGCAACACTAGATAACGGCTCAACGGGAGACTGAGACATGTTAACCATCAAAAGCCTCCACCTTTGCTTACTGGAAACACCATTAATCCTCAAAACAGGGACTTTCAGTTCCTTAACCGAACCACCAAACGCAAAGTCTCGACTGCGAATCCTAAGCGAAGTGACGTCGTTTCGTAGCTTCACGGCACTCGAGAACTGGCAATTTATTGCACACCCTGCCATTATCCTCTTTGTGTAACAACTCAAACAAGGATAAGTCGACAAATTAAACCGACAGAGGAGAGTGAAGACCAATCAAGGACTCTTCCAGACAAGCTTCTGCAAGACGGCTAGAAAAAACAAAACCAGAAATGTATCAAGAAACACAAAAGCTTTGTCCTTTTTAATCTGGAAATCTAGACAAGATCGAGAGAATGATGGGGAAATGAAGAGACCCAACGTATAGCGAAAATTTTCAAAAATGGAATCTTTCGTCGATAAGGATGAAACTCTTTACCTTGTATTGGCCAGAGAGAGAGAGAGAGAGAGGAGAAATAGACCACCAAAGAGACTGAGAATGGTGGTGACTGCAAGACCACTGTATTTACTTCTCTTCAATCCTTTGCACGTGCGGTAGCTTCTAAACACGTGCGGAAATGAAACCCTCGTCTGTCCTTTGTACCGCAGCCAGAGCATCTTTCGAAGTTTAAAGCTATTTTACCAAAAAAAACAAAATTTTAAATTTAACTTCAAAACTATTTATATTTTATGTTATGATCTTTATATTTGTCATAATTAATTTAAATTCATAAATATTTTGTAAATAACTAGCACATATATATAAATATTAAAAAAATATTAATAAATAAATATTATATTAAAATATAAATTTTTAAATATAAATAACATAATTAATATTAAGCTTCATGGAAAACACCATATTATTCCATAAAAGTATTTCTATAATGCATATATGATCAACTAATGCATTTAAAAGTAAAAAATAAAAATTTTTAATACTTGTAAATACATTAGATCTGAACAAGGAAGTAAAAGAGAAAAATAAAATAATGCTAAAATATTTTACTTCTAACGATGATATTAATACTCTTGAATACATTCAATATGAACATGAAAGAATCGGACGAAAAGACATAAGAAAACAACAACAACCATCTTCGGTTACACAAAAATTTGTAGGCAGTATTTAGGAAATTTCGGAGGTTTCTCATCAAATTTACCTAGTGTTAATGTAATATATAATTTTTTGTAATAGTTATGTCTTCATGTAATTTTTGAAAAGTTTTTTTTGTTATTTTTTGTATATTGTTGTTGTTTAAATCTAGTTTTAAAATATTTTAAATCTTATTTCAAATTTTATGTGTAAAACTTAAATTTATAAATAAAATTTGAAATATTTATGAGATATACATTTTTAAGGATTAAAACTATAAAATATTTAAGAATTATAAATGTAATATTTAATTGTAGAGACAAAAAATGCAATAAAAATATGAAACTTCAAATTTGAAGTTTTGAATAGTGAAACTTCAAATATTCACACTTCAAAACTTCAAATTTGAAGTTTTGAAGTTCCTTTTCAAAAAACAAAAAACTTCATATTTGAAGTTATAAAGTGTCTTTTGGAGATGGTCTTACTAGTTAATAGTTAGTTTGTACGGTAATGTGAATACGAGATAAGTATTTGATAAAAAAAATCCCTTAGAATTTCTAAAAATTTACACAATTTTCTAAAATTATTTTTATACAAAAAAAATTAACTGCAGAAAAGAACAAATAAATAACAAATATTTTTCTTGTTGTTTGTCATTAGTTTTCTTTTATTTCTAGTATTCATTTAATGGTCACCGATTAGAACTAAACTATATTTCATCAAATATTTTTAGTGAGTGAAAACTATATTCCATCAAATATTTGCTATATTCCAACAAAACGCTACAAAATCAACCGTACCAAACAATTTTACCTCAAACCGAAAAGATTTTGACTGTCCAATTTTCTAAACAACTAAGTTAGCAAATATTAAACAACCACTGAAAGACTAGTACCTGATTGGTTAAGTGGTGTAACTAGCAAACATTAAATTTTCAAACATTTCACTATAGTGTAAGCTCTAATAAATTTTAGACATTTCATGAACCAACCACTGAAAGACTATATCTACCATTTAACAATCAGATCAATGAGTCACTAAACGCTCTATTCAGTCCAGATAAACGTTTTATCGTCGTCTTGATCAAACCTGCACGTACTAGTTATTCTGCTGTTTTCCTTCTTATTTTGTTTTCTCCTAAACCGAGTTACATAATTCCAAACCAGAACTATATCGGATCGAAACTGATATGTGCGTATGTGCTTGCACTCTTCTTCTCGTGATTGGATCTGGTCAATACCGTGTGAATATTTCACATTGTTTGAACGTAAAAAAAAACGTTGATCTGAATTCAAGCCAAATCGACCAAGTCCACCCATTTAAATCTTTAGACAAATAGCATGTATATAACTATTTATAATTCTATATTGTTTTTAGTACAAGATTTAACATAGCTGGCATCAAAGAACTTTTGAACATTTACCATATGTATCAGAAAACAACTTTGAACACGTAAAACATATTTTTTAATATAGCTTTACGTCCGTAATGAAAACTTTTAATAAGTAAACTTGCGAAATTATGAATAGGTAAAAGTCAAAAGTCAATAAAACTTTACACGTTATTTGTCTACAAGAAAACTTCAGCAACAAACTATATATACGTAATTTGTATAGTGGGATAACCATTGCTTAAGATGGAGCCTTGGGTAATAATAATCATAGCTATTGCTTCTT
This sequence comes from Brassica oleracea var. oleracea, assembly GCF_000695525.1. NCBI lineage: Eukaryota > Viridiplantae > Streptophyta > Magnoliopsida > Brassicales > Brassicaceae > Brassica > Brassica oleracea. Next base: position 6,358,574 of record NC_027751.1, read on the forward strand.
GTGTTGGTGTTTTGATATTTATCGTGGCCTTAGCTGGGGGTCGTGATGGCAGAGGGGCCGGAGGAGGGGAGGATCATGGCGGAGGCGGAGGCGGAGGCCGAGAGGGTGAGGGAGGTCTAAGAGGTCGTGGTTATTCTGGGGGTCATGTAGGATTTTGGAGTAGCGGTGGAGGTGGCAGCAGCTGGTTTGGTGGTGGTGGAGGTTTTGGCGGCGGTGATGGAGGTTTTGGTGGCGGTGGTGGTGGTGGTGGTGGTGGCGGTGATGGAGGTGGAGGTGGCGGAGGCGGAGGAGGTTGCTGAGCTTCGGTGTTTTATATCACTTTAGGAAGAAGTTAATGCTCTCAAAATTCATAGTATTTATTTTCTGTGCAAATTATTACTTTTGTGTAGCATATAAAATTTGAATGGAGTATTGTATATTAGACTTATTGATTATTACTTATGTATATTATTTGTAATTCTTGTGAAGTTGGACTGATGTCCTATTTTGCTACACCGCTCTATATATAATATATGTGACCAATAGTATTATATGTTTTCATGATTTTATGTAACATGTTAATACTGTAGTCTGTAGTAGCACTATATATGATGTAGTTGGTTATAAATGTTTTAAAGCAGATCTATAACATCGAACACCGTAAATTATTGACTATTTTGAACAGATAATTAGAACATCTATGAATATCTATGCATAAACTCTAGCATCCCCAATTAAGGTAGTTAGAACATTTACTATCAACAGAGCCAGCCTTAGTTTTTACATAAGTACTATTTTTAATTTATAGACTTATACTAGTTGATACTTGACAAGGTTTAAGCTAATAAAGTTTTGGTTGTTTTGGACGTTCGAAACTGTATGTGCTTAATTAGTTTTGTTCTAATTAAACAAGTTAAAGTTTTAGGTAGCCTTTTAATAAGGGGCATCCTGATCTGTTACAGCATTTTATATAAAGTCTACTACGTACTGTATATTCTTCCGGATCGTGTTGTCGTTGTTGGACCCTATATATCTTGACCAAACTTCCATTTAAAACATAGTTGATATCTTGCATATTTGCATTGTTTTAAGCTTCCATTTTGTACATAATGATCATATAGAATAAGAGTTTAGCATCTTTAGGATCCATTTTACATTCATATGTCTTAATCAGGTATTAGAACATCCTTTGGAATAATTGGAGGTGTTTAGAAGCATTGTGGTCCAAGAGGAGATGGAAATTGAAGTTGGTTCGAGTTCAGACGACTACGACGCGGGTTGAAGGCATGCAGGATAATTCACCCGCGCACACGGAGCTGGAGAGGCGGTACGATGCGGGTTGAAGGCACGCGGGATAACTCACCCGCGCGCACGGAGCTGAAGAGGGGTAAGCGACGTGGGTTGAAGGCACGCGGGATCGCTCACCCGCGCGCACGGAGCCACGCGGGACGGAGCCACGCGGGACGAAGCCACGCGGGTTCCATTACCCGCGCGCATGATAGGAAAGATCGGCGGTCTGACGCGGGATGAAGGCCGCGGGTTCCACTACCCGCGCGCATGAAGCAGAAGATCAGCGAGCATCCGACGCGGGTTGTGTGACGCGGGGTATGCCCCGTCGACTCCTACCCGAGCCGAGACTTATCCTTAGTCGATTTTAAACATTTTTTATGGGCATTTTAGACTTTTTAAT
>NC_027751.1:6360770-6361913 GCF_000695525.1 Brassica oleracea var. oleracea
TCTAGGCATAAGGAAAGTGTTTGATTGATAGCTTGCCACCTCTAGATTGGATCTACATCACCCAAGATCAAATGCCTAGCCCCATGAGTCCTCTTGCTTCATATTGAGAAAAGAAAGATCATTACTTTATTGCATTAGCTTATCAGTTCTTAGTTCATACCATCTTTAAAACCGGATCGCACTTAGCTTAAGCATAAACTTGCATTCCCTTTGCTTTAGAATCACCTAGGATTGGTTCGACAATCTTTTATACTACATTGATTTGATCTTAGACCCTTGAAAAGTCTTGCATCAAATTGGCGCCGTTGCCGGGGATCGAACCCGGGTCACCCGCGTGACAGGCGGGAATACTTACCACTATTCTACATTGATGAAATGGATGCTCTAGCTGATAATCTTCTAGAGGAGCTGGCACTTGAAGACTCTCTACAGTAACAATCGAGAGAGAAGTCCAAGTGATTGAGAACAAGGAAAGTGATGCCTATGTGAAGATGTTGGATTCTCACAAGGGGATTAGTGGTGAAGGTCAGAATGAGGAGCTTACATATGAGGCTCACCATGCTTCCTCGGCCACTCAACAAGAGAACCACCAAGAGGATGATTGGAGTGAACTCAAAGCACCAAAAGTGGAGCTTAAACCTCTTCCCCATGGTGTAAGGTACGCCTTCCTTGGCCCTAATGAAACTTACCTTGTAATAGTGAGTAGTGAGCTTAGTGAAGATGAATTGTCTAAACTTTTGAATGAACTTAAAAAGTATAGAAAGGCAATAGGCTACTCACTAGATGATATTAAAGGGCTATCACCTTCTTTATGCATGCATAGGATACATCTAGAGGATGAATCTATGACTTCTATAGAACATCAAAGAAGGTTGAACCCCAACTTGAAAGATGTTGTTAAGAAAGAGATTCTAAAACTCTTAGATGCAGGAGTCATCTATCCTATTTCGGATAGCAAATGGGTGTCTCCTGTGCATGTTGTCCCAAAAAAGGGAGGAATGACTGTTGTTAAAAATGATGTGAATGAACTAATTCCAACAAGGACAATAACGGGACATAGGATGTGCATAGATTACAGAAAACTCAACTCAGCATCTAGAAAGGATCATTTTCCATTGCCATTGCCATTCATTGATCAAATGC
>NC_027751.1:6362014-6362280 GCF_000695525.1 Brassica oleracea var. oleracea
GAGAAAACGACTTTCACATGCCCCTATGGTACCTTTGCTTATCGAAGGATGCCATTTGGGCTATGTAATGCTCCAGCCACTTTCCAAAGATGTATGATGTCTATTTTCTCTGATCTTATAGAGGATGTTGTGGAGGTATTTATGGATGATTTCTCTGTCTACGGATCTTCGTTTTCTGCTTGTATGTCAAATCTTAGCAGGGTCCTCAAGAGATGTGAAGAGACCAAGCTTGTGCTGAACTGGGAGAAGTGTCACTTCATGGTTAA
>NC_027751.1:6363990-6365019 GCF_000695525.1 Brassica oleracea var. oleracea
AAGGAGAAAACCAAAGCTTTTCATGACAAGAAGATCTTGAAGAGAGAATTCAGTGCTGGAGATCAAGTGCTTCTCTACAACTCTAGACTGAAGTTTTTCCCCGGGAAGCTCAAGTCAAGATGGGTCCGGTCCTTTCAAGATCAAAGAAGTTAGGCCATATGGGGCAATTGTGTTATGGGATAGGAACGGCGGAGACTTTACAGTCAACGGACAAAGAGTTAAGCTCTACATGGGAACCACAATAGAGGAGAAAAGAATGTCGGTTTCACTCTCCGACCCCATCACCGCCTAGCAAAGTCAAGCTAGAGACTTAAAACATCATCACCGAAAAGGAAGCAAAGTCAAGCTAGAGACTTAAAACATCATCACCGAAAAGGAAGCAAAGTCAAGCTAGAGACTTAAAACATCATCACCGAAAAGGAAGCAAAGTCAAGCTAGAGACTTAAAACATCATCACCGAAAAGGAAGCAAAGTCAAGCTAGAGACTTAAAACATCATCACCGAAAAGGAAGCAAAGTCAAGCTAGAGACTTAAAACATCATCACCGAAAAGGAAGCAAAGTCAAGCTAGAGACTTAAAACATCATCACCGAAAAGGAAGCAAAGTCAAGCTAGAGACTTAAAACATCATCACCGAAAAGGAAGCAAAGTCAAGCTAGAGACTTAAAACATCATCACCGAAAAGGAAGCAAAGTCAAGCTAGAGACTTAAAACATGCTCACTTGGGAGGAAGTCCCAAGTCTATCATTGTACATACAAAAAAAAAAAAAAAAAGACAGTTGAAACGCGGGGTGGAGTCATGCGGGGTGCTCAACCCGCGCGCACAATGCACAAGATCGTCGCTTGACGCGGGGTGGAGTCACGCGGGGTGCTCAACCCGCGCGCACAACGCACAAGATCGACGACATTGTCGCGCGGGGAGCGCAACGCGGGTCCCGGTGTCTCCTTCTACCCGCGTCACTCGGGTCTAACCCGCTCAGGTATGGTTTCTAACCCTAAACCCGACCCGTTTTACCCCTAAAACTACCCT
>NC_027751.1:6369006-6369187 GCF_000695525.1 Brassica oleracea var. oleracea
TACGACGCGGGTTGAAGGCACGCGGGATCGCTCACCCACGCGCACGGAGCCATGCGGGACGGAGCCACGCGGGACGAAGCCACGCGGGTTCCATTACTCGCGCGCATGATAGGAAAGATCGGCGGTCTGACGCAGGATGAAGGCCGCGGGTTCCACTACCCGCGCGCATGAAGCAGAAGAT
>NC_027751.1:6369287-6369723 GCF_000695525.1 Brassica oleracea var. oleracea
AGATGAGAGATATGAAAATAAAGCTCCTAGGGATATATAAAAAAAAAGAAAAAAAATAATAATAAGAAGCTCTTGATTATGCAACAAAGAACCTTCCCCCTAATAAAAAACAAAAAAAGATCAAAAAGAAGTTGGGGAAGGAAATGAAAAAGGGTTAGAGCTTGTGGAAAGTGGATTAAAATCCCTAGTGAGTGGGTCAAATTAAAAAAAAAAAGAAAGAGAGTTGTACATTGGGCGAGTGATGTGAGGGGTTTAGAATGATTTTTGAGATGATAATAAAGAGGGTAGAACTTGTGATCATTTATAACAAAATGGGGTAGAATGATGAAAATGAATCTATGTATGCAAGAGTTGCTTCTAATCTTAGATAAATTTTGCATAATGATCAAGCTCCTTGTTTTGAGTGATAACCACCCTTAAATAAAAACATTTGAAC
>NC_027751.1:6370515-6389502 GCF_000695525.1 Brassica oleracea var. oleracea
GCCACGCAGGACGGAGCCACGCGGGACGGAGCCACGCGGGACGAAGCCACGCGGGTTCCATTACCCGCGCGCATGATAGGAAAGATCGGCGGTCTGACGCGGGATGAAGGCCGCGGGTTCCACTACCCGCGCGCATGAAGCAGAAGATCAGCGAGCATCCGACGCGGGTTGTGTGACGCGGGGTATGCCCCGTCGACTCCTACCCGAGCCGAGACTTATCCTTAGTCGATTTTAAACATTTTTTATGGGCATTTTAGACTTTTTAATAGGAACCATTAGGTTTTCCAAGGGATATAAATACTCTTGTAATCCCAAAGTTGAGATCTTATCTTGTTTTCTATCACAATAAGAAAGAACTTTTAGGTGAAAGATCTTACTTTGATCATTTCTTCTTGTGATTTGCTTGATTAATCTGGTCATTAATCATGATTAGCACCAAATCATCATTGATTCTTGGGCTCATCATGAAGAGTATTGAGTAGTCATCTTTGGATTCATGGGCTAGGGTGAGTAAGGGTGATTAGAGATGATCTAGGGTGTTTAAAGTTAGATCTACTTGTTTTCTTGCTTGTTGAGGGTTCCAAATGTTATTTTAGTCTTGATCATACTAAAATATATCTCTAGGCATTTTCTGCCCTCAAGGTGTATGATGAAATGCCTGAACCAACTCTTCAATGCTTTTAGCTTGCTTTACCTAAGAGATTAGTTGCTAAAGGAGTTAAGATTGCTATTAGACTTGTTCTCCATGTTTGATTTAGTAACATTCAACCTAAGAGATTAGATGCTTGAGTTGCTTTATCAAAAGAACATTATCTAGAGATGGAGTTTGTTTAGCTTAGTGTCTAGGCATAAGGAAAGTGTTTGATTGATAGTTTGCCACCTTTAGATTGGATCTACATCACCCAAGATCAAATGCCTAGCCACATGAGTCCTCTTACTTCATATTGAGAAAAGAAAGATGATTACTTTATTGCATTGGCTTATCAGTTCTTAGTTCATACCATCTTTAAAATCGGATCGCACTTAGCTTAAGCATAAACTTGCATTCCCTTTGCTTTTGAATCACCTAGGATTGGTTCGACAATCTTTTATACTACATTGATTTGATCTTAGACCCTTGAAAATTCTTGCATCAATAATCATGCTTGACATGTTTGATAAAGTATTGTCTCTTCTCAGTTTAAACAGATTTAATTAATTAGAAGAGAAGCCAAGTTATGATCATCTCTTTTTGTCTTATGCATTTTTTTTGTATTTGAAATTTAGAATCAATTGTTGAAAATATATCCCCAAAAAGTCAAGCTTAACTCGAATAACAGTTTCAAACCAGTGGAACTAATTTCACTAACTATAAATCATTAGTAAATGATGAAACATCACTAATCATGTAGGTACTATAAGTAATAATACGTCATTTGTGTGTGTTTCTGACTCACCTATCTTTGTATAAACTAAAATACACATTACACAAAACAAAACAAAACCCACAAAAGAAGAGATCTGTTCCACCGAACTTTGGTCAGTCAACTTGTCGAAAGTCAACTAACAAACGGTGGCACACTCTGTCACAAAAGTAAACATGATTATACATGTACAACTCTCAGTTTAATATTCAAACAAGTCTTTGTTATATTCCAACATCAAACACCAAAACCAGTAAAAGATGGCTCCAAGAACACCAAAACGCCGCACCGTTCAGCATTTCACGCATATTCATCCACTAACCGAGTTTAACAGCGCCGGTGACTTCATCTGCGACGGCTGCAAAACCTACGGCTCAGGCAAAACCTATCGATGCGAACCATGCAACTACGATCTCCATGATTACTGCGCCACGTGTCCCCTCACCCTACCAACCTTCATTCATCCCCAGCATGAGCTCAGCCTCGTCGTCCGTAAACAACAGTCCACGCGCCAGAACGAACGCGCATGCGACATCTGCAACGAGTCGGTGGAAGGGTTGTTCTATAGATGCAAGCTGTGTGAGTTTGACGTGCACCCTCTCTGCACGCAGCTTCCACAGCACGTGAGGCACGTGCTTCATCCTGCTCATCACTTGGAGTTTCGCCTCGGAGGAGCTAGCCCGTGTATGGTGTGTTACAACCCGTGCCAATCTTGGAGGTATAGGTGTGAGTTATGTAGGTTTGATATTCATATGGAGTGTATATTAACCGTGTGCAACACGTCACCTTCTGACAAGACCGAAGCATCGAGCACTAAGAGTAAAGGCCTCAAGCCACAAGGAAGACAACCATCATGGTCCGCGCCGTGGCAACAACCGCATATGGGTTACCCTTATGGGTTTGGACCGATGGGTCAACAACCGCATTTTGGTTACCCTCATGCGTTTGGACATATGGGTCAACAACCTTATCATCCTCATAATTTTAATAATTTTGGTTTCATGAACGGGCTCAATATGAATCCGGTTCAAGTACCAGAGGCCGGATCGGGTCAAAAACCAAGTTCTAGCAAGGGCTGGAAAATGTTTACTATTGCCTCCAAGCTAACAATTGGTGTGGTTTCTAATGCACTGTTTGGGGTTTCCCTTGAAGGTCTCTTTTTTTGAGTTTTGAATTATTTTCAAAGAAAACCGCAAGAAAGTAATCTCTGTTTCCTTTCTATTAAATAAAATTGCAAACCAATTTCAATCATTCAACCTTTTTTTTTTATCATCTATTGGATTATATTCGATTTAACTGAAGGATACACAAAGCCAGCAAAGTTATATTATCTTTCCGGAGCCACAAGCCGACTGGTAAACAGTACCATCGTAGCCAAAGATGAGAAATAAAAACAACTAACATAACACAAACAATTATTCAACTCTGATCCCGCTTTTTATAATCTTGGGTGCCAAATGGAAAGTTTCTGATTGTGTACAATTATTTAATATCCCATGAGTAAATCACTAAAAGTATACAGATTTTTTTCTATAGCAAAAATTTTAAAACTATAGCCATTACCGATTAGACCCATAATATGGTAATTAGTTTTTTTTTTTGATAACTGTGGCGAACCGGCGACCGAGGTCAACCGACTAATCCCACGAAGCCCACAGCATCCACGTATTCTTACCATTTAAGGCAGTCCGGATGGCCAGCGGAATTCGAACCCGGGTCCGTATTGGGGCCGAAGCTCTCTCGAGACCACTGGGCCGTCCTCGCTGGTTATGGTAATTAGTTATGGTCAGTCAACTACCCAAAGTCAACAAAGCTGCTCTACGGCTCTACCACGTTCTCAGGATTTTTAATGACCGAGTTAAAGTTAATATTGAAGAACAAGGAACGAAATTTTATAATTTTGTAAACTACTATTTGTTTGATATGGTCAAAACAAAATTTGATACCCAAGTAGGATTTTGATTTTTGATAGAAACTAAAATTATTAGAAGTATTCATTTCAATGATTTTTATAAGAAACGATATATCCCAAACAATCCATTTTTTACTGGCTAACGTCACTGTGTTATTTCTCTATTGTTTATGTTAGCCTTGGTTCTTTCTCTGCGCTTAAGTTTACAACTTGTACGTGATTACCATCTTTAGTTATACGCAACATATTACAATAACTTGCCTCTTAAGTTCGTAGTAAACTAGTAATGGACTTGAAATAGTACGAGGACCACTTGAGAGAGTTTATGAGTAAATGTTGTACCTCTCCGTGAGAAACAAGTTGCAGTACTAATAACAAACTGATATCTTAGACAAATCCGTCAATGATATGGCACATGATCCATGATGAGTCTCATATCTCACCGTCCCAAAGCTGTTCAAGACTCTTATAAGGACTCGTTTCATGAACAAACGACATGCCTCTCACCAACCTTCTCTGAAGCATTGGAAACACACACACCTTTCACTTTTAGATAACCTTGAGACTTAGGAGCAAAACATAGAAAAAGATTCATTGTCCTATTTGGAATGCAATCTACTTGCCTGTTCAATCTCAGAAAACTTGGATAACATGTCATCAGGTATGGACCAGCTGAAAACGTCGAAGTTCTGTCTGATCCTGTCTTCATGTGTGCTCTTTGGAAGTACACTCTGACCCATTTGGAGACCCCAACGTAATGCAACTTGCGCAGGAGTCTTGCCTAGCGTCTCAGCAACCATGCCTAGAATTGGGTTCTTCAGAACATCACTCGTGAGCCAGGTTGTCCCTGGAGAACCCAACGGAGAGTATCCGTACAAATAAACACATCAACTAATGTTTAAAAATTTTCTGACGTTGCCAGCTTTTATGAAAAGGATATGGACAAGTTTGTTCTCCTACATACAGAGAGGTGAACGCCTTTGGATTTGCAGAAATCCCTGAGCACAGTTTGTTGCCAAGAAGGGTGATACTCCACCTGGTTTCTTTGTGGAGAAGTTGCTTACACCAATAGCTTTGGCCTTTCCCGCATCAAAGAGTGCTTCCATTGCTTTTAATGTGCTAGGAATATCAGTTGGTAAACTGTTATCTGGCGTAAAACCAGTAGAACCTTTCTTGAGGCTAACAGGCCAGTGGATCTTCAAAATGGTTCACAAAAAAAACTGTTGGTAAAGTCAGAATGGTTCCACAAGAAGTCACAAGAAAGATATTTAGATGTTTTAACACTGTATCTGACACTAGTTCTAAGATTCATAACAGATGCAGTAACATCTAAAAGAAGCAAATCAGGAACCAGTATGGATCACTGCAAAAGGAAAAAGACAAGGTTTCTGGATATGTTACTTACGAGATACAAATCGACATAGTCAAGCTGTAGATCCTGTAGAGTTCTGTTCAGAGCGTCTGAGACATCTTGAGGATCATGATAAGTACACCTTTCATATGAAGAGGTTAGAAGTTACATAGACTTGAAAAGAAATCTGGATTTTAAATGGCGACTCAAGGCAAGCAAGTGGTCACCAAACGCCATGGCGATCCAAGGCGAGCGCAATGTGTATGCCTCAGACGGGATGAGGTAGCCCGCTTGGCGAAGGACCTTGGGGGCCAATTGTCATGCTCACGGGTTCGACGCCAGGCGGTGGCGAACTGCCCATCCTGTCACCCACACGGATATGGGCCCATGCTTTCGGGCTCATTTGAATACCCGGAGAGAGAGTCTATCCGTGGGCTGCATCTCCCCTTGGGGATTAGTCTGGGCCTTAAGGGTATGGGATACCCCCAGGTTAAAAAAAAAAAAAAAAAAAAAAAGTGTATGCCTCACATAAAAGGAATTCAAAACACCTATATAATACTCTATATACTCCCCTTTAAGTTAAATGAAAAATATGTATGTTTAAAACCAAAACACCAAATCCACTATTGTTGAATCCCAAATAGAAAAACAAGAATGAAAAACACCAAGTCTAAATAGCAAAAATACCTTAGTTTTAGTAGCAAAAGAACAACTCAAAATACCAAATCAAAACACCAAATCCTAAAACACTAAAACTGTTCAGAATTACGATCTTCATACTCTAACTCAAACTCAAACCAAAATCATATAACTCATCCTCTCTCAGCTATAATAAAACCTAAACCAGAAGAGAAAAGTATGATCACATGATATTTAGTAAGGGTTAAACGTGAGAGACTAGAAAAATATGATCACGTGATATATGTCTTACTAAACCAAAGTCGGTTTGATAGACTAGGTTTACACAAATCAAACTAGTTTGTCTTATATCAACGCATCGTCGCTATAAGCACCTTCGAGAAAGCATGAAATCGGTGAATAGCGACCTCTATACGTTTGTCGCCAGGCCATGGTGTATAGAGGCGATGATGGTGTCACTCCACCTCGCCATGGTGTATAGAGGCGATGAGGGTGTCACTCCACCTCGCCATGCGCCATGGCGACCAAAGCAGTCGCTTTTTAAAACCAAGTTCTGGTCTGATACGTTTTTAGGGATTTTACTTGACAAATTTGATGTTTGTGGATATGAGGAGGTTTATAGACATTAATGAAAGACACAGCACTAGTTTGTGCTGGTTAAAGCTTGGTTTGATACATTTGTAAGGATTTTAGTTGACATGTTTGTTTAAAGGATATGCTTTGATGTCTACATCACGCATGCATTCATTACATACTAACCAGAAAATGAAGTTTGTAAAGAAAAAATGAAGAAAAAGAGAGACATGATTTTGAATTTGCTAATGCAAAATAGTACATGTGTGTTTCTTGTACAGTTTTTGGAGAAGAACACAAATGAATAAATTTGCAGAGCGACGATAATGACGAAAGATGATGAGTTTGATGGAGCCTAAACTAGTTTGGTTTAAGTCCAATTGAATCTAACCTGTCCAATTAGTATATTCAATTAATTTTATTTTGGTTTGGAATTCAAGAAGGGCAAAAGGGTTTGGATGATTTTGTTTTGTGTCTCATACAATCTCCATGTTATCCATTTAATGGTCATTTTCCGTTTAAAAGAAGATTGCGACTTTGCAGCTGGGTTCCTTGCCGCTTCTTTCGGGCTAGTAGTTGATTCCATACATGATGATTGGAAGGTGATACTCTTTGCTCCCGGCTGGTTTGTTGTAGCAGTCTTGGCAGCTTACAAATGCATTGTTATCCGTGGTATGGTGGCTGAGGTGGTTGACGACCTCGTGCCCTGAAAAGAGATGTTTAAGAGTAGGGATATAGCTATCGAGTCGAGTTTTTTTTGTCATTGTAACTGTTTCCACTTTTTTGTGATTAGAACTCCACTACAAGTTTTATTTCTTAGTTTGTAATTTTTGAGTATGTAACTCAAAAGAAACCTTGAAATGCTCCTTATCGGTTATGAAACTGATTACAGGAACATACTTCAACCAAACAGGTTTTAAGGTTCCCTTCCCTTCATCATCTAAAAACAGATTCTTCAGCTTAACACTAGTACACTACATATGCACACTAGTCATGCTTTATTTTGCATCAATAAAACTTTAATGAATAGTTCAATGTTTTCTAAAATGCAGAACTGCTATATGTTTACAAAGTAAAGTCAGGTGAGATTTGATTCTAGATTTACAATAATAAGATTCAATGGAATTTCCTCACTCAAATTTTATTTTTATGGGCGTTAGGTCTAGCAAATAGTTATTTTAAATCTTTTTAGGGGGTGTATTGTATCGTGGATTTTAATAGTTTGATTGGATTTGAAAAATCTGGAGTTTGAAGAGATTTGGACTAAAACCTTCTTTATATGGGTGAGATTTGGAAAAAGAAGAAAAGATTTGGGTAAGATTTTTTCTTAAATTTCAGAGTGATTTGGGTAAGATTTTTTTCTTAAATTTCAGAGTGCTTTAGATCATTTGATATTGCTAATCTATATTGTTCAATTATGTAAGAATGTAATATTCAAATGGTTGCTAGTGAACTATTCATTTTGTATCATCTATCACATAGACCTGTTAGAATCATCCAGTCCCACTGGTTTGGGAGAGATTACGGTGGAGTGGTGGCGTTTGAAATATGGATCATCTATTTCTTTGGCCAATTTTTTTATATTGGTTTTGGGTTTTGTCAAATAACATGTATAGAAGGCCTGGGCATTTTGGGTATCGGTTCGGTTCGGTTCGGGTATTTCGGGTTTCGGGTAGTTTGGATAGGGGTTAGAGGATCCATTTAGTACTTGACCTATTTTCGGTTCGGTTCGGTTCGGATAATTTCGGGTTCGGTTCGGTTCGGATAGTAAATGTAGGAACCGAAAAATATCCGGAAAAAGTTTGGTTCTCATTTGGATCCGGTTCGGGTTCGGATAGTTCGGGTAGTTCGGATAATTTGGATAAAATATCGGGTATTTAGGGTAAAATATCAAATAATTAGGATGATTTAGATAAAAATTTTGGACATTTCGGATTACTTTGGATATTTTGGATAAAACTATCCGGATATTTTCGGATACTTTCGGGTAGTTTGGATACTTTACAATAATTTAGTTATCATCAACTTTTTCAGATATTTTTAATAGAATTTTAAATTAAAAATATATATTTAGTGATGTTATATGTATATATAATTAATATTTTTATATATTCGGGTACCCGTTCGGTTCTCGGTTCGGTTCCGGTTCGGTTCGGTTATTTCGGATATAAAAATATAGGAACCGTACGGGTATTTGAGGGTATTGGTCCGATTCCGGTTTCGGGTATTTCGGTTCGATTCCGGTTCGGTTCTTCGGTTTCGGTTATTTTGCCCAGGCCTATATAGAAGTATGATTTGTATTATGCTAGTTTTGACAAAAAATCTTTAAAATTTTTTTTTCTTTTGTTAATTTTTTCCAAAAATTTTTTGTTTCAAATCCTTTTGTTAATTTTATTCTTTTCAGAATTGTTTGTCTTTCAATAACATTGGATTTGATTTATGTTTTATAAATTATTAATTGAATAACAGTGGATTGCAAGTGATTTATGGTGATTTTAGATAAATGTCATATTCAATAACACAAGATTTTAGAAAAAAAAATAGAAATGATTAGTTGAATAACAGAGAATTTTAAAACAAAAACAAAACATTTTAAAATCCACAATTCAATACAGCCATCTAGGGGTGTCAAAATGGATCAAATGGGTCAACCCAACCCATAACCCAAATGGGTTGACTGTTAATGGGTCATGGGTCAACCCAACCCATTAATGGGTTGGGTTGGGTTAACCCATGACCCATTAAATTAAATGGGTCAGATGGTTTAATGGTTGACCCATCAACCCAACATCTTTATAATAAATTTTAAGAAACAAAGAAGCAACGTTAACACTCGCTGTGATCAAAACATAAACACTTAAATATGAGAAAAAAAATGATGAATCCAAAGCTTATAATGATAAAAAGGTTTCATTATTCATCAATATCAAGCGAGAAGATGATGATGAAAAGCTTCAGAGCTTCAAAGACCCAACAGAAGCTCAAACTATATAATAGTGATGATGTTCTTCTACTTAAGACTTGCACCAAAAATATAATGTACTTGAATTGTTATGCCCCCTGAGAAAAAAAATAGTAATACAAACATAAACAAGAAAGCAAATTTTAGCATCAACAAGAAAGCATCTTTAGGACCAAGAAAACAAATTTTAGCATCAACAAGAAAGCTCGGACCCTGATGTGTACCCTCCCAAGTGGCCAGAGAGATTGCACTCAACTCCTGAAAGGATCTCTGATGTTTAAACGCGACAATAGCAAATGGAAAACGAGGGCTAAGCATTATAAGAAGCTGTTACCAGCTATTGGCTCTGATAAGATCCGGAATGTGATGGATATGACACTGCTTATGGAGGTTTAGCTGCTGCTCTGGTCGATGATCCTTTGTGGGTGATGCCGCTGCTGTGGTATATCAGAAACCCAAAAAAAAAAAACAATCAGAGATTGAAGAACGAATCTATTGAATTGAATCAAGAGCAAAGGTGATGCCACTGCAAACCTTTAGAAATTGACGCTGTAGCTTCAGAGCTTCAGAGTTGAATCGAGATCGAACAACCCAACAGCCTAATCACCGAACAAAGGATTGAATACAATCAGATCTTTACTGAAATTGAAATCGTGGGTTTGGAAGAGACGATGACGTCTTCTGTTTTCATTTTTTTTTTTTAACACAAGTTTTTTGTTTTCAATAAAATAGGTTTTCTTAATTAAAAACTAAATGGATCAGATTTGACCCAACCCAATAGACCTATTTAACTTGTTAACCCATTAACCCATTAATCCATTAACTTGTTAATACACTAACCCATTAGATCAAAAATAAACAGTTCTTTTGGGTTAATAGATCAATTTGGATTAGGTCAACCCATGGGTCATGACCCATTATGTGAGTCATCCTTAGTAATGGTTTCTTAGTTCTTACCCTTTATGTGAGCCCATGTCACAAGACCAAGACCACGTCGTTTCTATAGACATGCCCCATTACAGCCCCAACCATTGGGTCGGTGGATCTATATTTCGGGTCGCAATGCAATCGGCAACAATTCAAATTCTGGAAGAACCCTAAGCTCGTCGTTCTTGCAATCGGAACTCAAATTCCGGTAATCCTAGTCTCGAATCGACTTTGTTCAACCTCTAATGGCTTCGAAGAAGAAGCACTCTGAAGGAATCGCTTTACTCTCCGTTTACAGTGACGAGGATGACGAAGAGATGGAAGAAGAAGAAGAGCATAGAAATCAGGAACAAGTTGAACGAATCGAAGAGGATGAACGCCTAGAAGAATCGAATTTCATGGATGAAGAGAGAGTAAGAGGAGAAGATTCCACAACCCCTAAGGTCCTCGATAATGGAGCCGATGATGATACGTCAGGGGAAAGTAGTGATACGTTGTTGGATCAGTTTCTTCCACCGCCACCGAGAGATAAGTGCTCCGAGGAGCTGCAAGTAAGTTCCCTTACTTACTGAAAGGTTTTCTTTTATTGTTTGAATAGGTTTATAGACAAAGAACACTCTTTTACTGTGTTAGTTTTGGATCTCTTGGTGCTTTTGGTTAGAAACATCATTAGTTTTTGGTTCTGGTTAAGAAATATAACCTATAATGTAATCAAAAAGCACAGTGATGCAGAATTACCAGAGGACTAACCCAATATGCAAGAGGAAGAAGTTGTCAGTGGACAAATAAAGACAAGTTATATCAAAACAACTTATTTTGATTCATGACAAGAACAACATGGTGTCTGTATATGATGAAACAAGGCAACCCAAGATGAGCAATATTAAATCTATCTAATTTTTTTCTTTCTTCAAACTGTTCTATTAAGTTGAGATAGTCTGGAGAACCAGAAATTAAATATATCCAGTTAATAGCTATTTTTGTGGGCAGAAAAAAATTAGACAATATATTTCGCAACGTCTTAACAATATAGAAACATGTATAACTTTTTGCCAAAATAACCTTTCAAACCCATGCAATCAGTTTGCATAAGGTTCTCTACTTCCCTGTTGACCAAAAAAAAAAGAGGTTCTCTAGTTCGCCTACTTCTCGTAGCTATTCGTGTAAAGTTCACAGAACTGCAGAAATATGTTAACTGTAATTGTAATCAATCAATATTTTTTCAAATAAACATAAATGATTAAATGTAATGGCAAGGTCACCTAGCACAAATATCATTAAGTCAACTAGCCAAAGTCAATAAAAAGCTGCTCTATCATGTTCTCGTAATTTCTGACAACAGAGTTAAAGTTGATATTTTTGTTGAACAAGCGAACGTAAGTTTATATTTTTTTTGTAAACGCAATTAAGCATAAACTGTTATTTTGTTTGAAATGGTGTAAAGTTCGTAATGTTGGATTTGGATTCGAATCCAATCTAACTGAAGTAGCAGTGTCTTTTTTTATTTATGAAGATTTGAAAATGTAGGAGGACAATTAGAGAAATTTTGTACCTCTCCGAAAGAAACAAGTTGCAGTACTAATAACAAACTGATATCTTAGACAAATCCGTCAATGTTGAGTCTCAGATCTCACCGTCCCAAAGCTGTTCAAGACTCTTATAAGGACTCGTCTCATGAACAAATGACATGCCTCTCACCAACCTTCCCTGCAACATTCGAAACACAACATCATTCAATTTTAGATAACCTTGAGACTTGGGAACAAAACATAGAAAGCTTGTTTGGACCTATTTGGAATGCAATCTACTTGCCTGTTCAATCTCAGAAAACATGGATAACATGTCGTCGGGTATGCACCAGCTGAAAACATCGAAGTTCTGTTTGATCCTGTCTTCGTGTGTGCTTTTTGGAAGAACACTTTGACCCATTTGGAGACCCCAGCGTAATGCAACTTGCGCAGGTGTCTTGCCTAGCTTCTCAGCAACCGTGCCGAGAATCGGGTTCTTCAGAACATCACTCGTGAGCCACGTTGTCCCTGGAGAACCCAACGGAGAGTATCCCGAGAGGTGAACGCCTTTGGATTTGCAGAAGTCCCTGAGCACAGTCTGTTGCCAAGAAGGGTGACACTCCACCTGGTTAACAGCGGGAGGGACACGAGCCACCTCCAAGAGATCAGCTAGCTTCTTTGTGGAGAAGTTGCTTACACCAATAGCTCTGGCCTTTCCCGCATCAAAGAGTGCTTCCATTGCTTTCCATGTGTTAGGAATATCAGTCGGCAAAATGTTCTCTGGCTTAAAGTCAGTAGAACCTTTCTTGAGGCTAACAGGCCAGTGGATCTTCAAAAAAGGTTCACAAAAAGGAACAGCTCAGGAACCAGTATGGATCACTACAAGACAAGGTTTCTTGAAATGTTAACTTACGAGATACAAATCGACATAGTCAAGCTGTAGATCCTGAAGAGTTCTGTTGAGAGCCACTGGGACATCTTGAGGATCATGATCAGTACACCTTTCATATGACCAGGTTAGAAGCTACACGGACTTGAAAAGAAATAAACCTATGAGTTAATTAAAGCGCAAGTGATGCAGAATTACCAGAGTTTGGATGTGATGAAGATCTCCTCACGCTTCACAACTCCATCATCAAACAGTTTCTTCAAGACTAACCCAATCTGCACAAATCATAACCAAGAACCTAACTTTCTTGCTTTAAAACCAAGAAGCTCGACGAAAGTATTGAAATTTAAATCGCCACTTCACTTGAAACCAACATCTACAAAACAAAGGATGATAATAGGCGTTACCTCTTTTTCGTTGCCATAGATTTGAGCACAATCAATGTGGCGATAACCGATCTGCATAGTCACAGAAACAATGTTTGGAGTTGACAAAAAAACAAAAACAATATTTAACCATAAAGACTAAAACTTTATGATTAGTGATCACAGAGACGAAGTGAAGAACCTTAACGGCGGCTTCGACAGCGTTTCCGACGAGACCAGGATCAGACTGCCACGTTCCGAGACCGACCGATGGTATCTTCGCTCCGGTGTTGAGCTCAAAGAACCTGATTTCCTCTGCCATGGATGTGTCTCGCCCACAGAGAATTGGTGAGAGAGTGATGAGAAAGTTGGTGAGAGAAGATGAATGAGTTTGGTTGGCCCATAAGTAGTAATGAATTTGTTAGTTAGACTTGGGCCTTCAATATCCCAAGTAAATGAGCCTATGTTATCTGTATGATTTTGTTCTGGACGTATTATATGTATTCAATTTTTTTTTCATGTTGATATATTCAATAGAGAAAAAGACAAAAATAGCACTAAATCAAGTTTATGTTCCCAAACTAGCACTCAAGGTCAAAAGTCACAAAAATAACACTTAATGTTTTATCAAAAGTCACAAACTTAGTGTTTAGAGTTAAAGGGTGGGGTTTAGGATTTTGGGTTTAGGGTTTAGGGTTTAGATTTTAGGGTTTAGGGTTTAGGGTTTATAGTTTAGGGTTTAAGTTTTAGAGTTTAGGGTTTAGGGTTTATGGTTTATGGTTTAGGGTTTGGAGTTTAGGGTTTAGGGTTTAGAGTTTAGGGTTTAGGGTTTAGAGTTGAGAAATGAGGTTTTGGGGATAAGATTTCAAATTTTGAAAAATAAAAAAATTAAAATTTTCAAATGATAAACTTAGAAATGTGCTATTTTGGTCATTTTAGTTTTTGAGTGCTATTTTTGTGATATAAACTTAGAAATGTGCTATTTTGGAGATTTGTCATTTTCAATATAGTATTTAGAAAAAAATATGTGAAACTTTTAATTTTAAACTTTTTCGATAATTTATGTTAAATTATAGAAATTACTATAATTATAATTTAACAATCTTTGAATCATATCTACAACTATGTAATTTTGGATTTTTATACTTTAAACTAAAAGTCCAACAAATCAATCTAAAATTATGATAATTATTTAAAAGGGATAATTTGAAAAATACTCTATAATTAGTTTAAATTTTGATAAATGCACCTTCTTTTTTGTTTTTGGAAAACTACACTTTGTTAAATATGAAAAGACATTTTTATCCAAATTAGATATTTCAATAATTAAATATAAATTCAAAATTATTAATAACATAATTACATATGTTTAAGAAAAAACTGTCTTGAGATAGATATATTATTTTACTATAATTTTTTAGAATAACAAGTATATTATGAGAGAAACAAATTATGATTTGTTTTGATTTTATCATAAAGTTTCTATGCATAACTTTTCAGATTTCGTAACATAATAGAAATAAGTTGTCCAACCACTCATTCTTCATACAAAAAATTCACGTCTTTTTCTCCAAACATATTCATTTTTGTAGTGACCAGTAGGTGCCAAACAAGAAACGATTCTCACAGTGAATGAAGAAGTGAGAACATAACCCATACTGTTAAGATCCGTACCAGTACGAGGGACCCTCAAACTTGAGCTGTAGACCTTGATGTCCCTGCTTCAGCTTAGATTAGAGAGGACAGCCAACGCGGACCACCATGGGCAATATACGTTTGGTAGCGTCTACCTCTCGTTTTACTAAGAGCATTCTCCATTGCTACTAAATTAGCACACTGTGGTACCACTGTATATTGCTACCTAATTAGCAGACTAAATTGAATTACACTAAGGACATAGGTGAAGAAACAAACCTCTGAATAAAAGCAAGATCTCTTTTTTTTAAGGAGACAAGACACCTCTAACTTGTTTTATTTTTAAATTAAGATATTGTGTATATATTGTAAAGATTTTTTCAAACAATCTTTAATTCTTGTTGAAATTGTTTATTTAAATATTAAATAAATTCTGATGATAAATATTTAGATTGGATAATTTAGTAAATTCATATATACTAAAGTGTATTTTTCAAAAAAATTAAATAATGGTGTAGTTTTCAAATTAAAATCTTATATAGGTGTATTTTTCCAAATTTTCCCTTTTTGAAATCTACTAATTAAATATTTTCTGTATCAGTAAACTTAAATGTATTTTAAAAGTATAAGTTCACTAACATTATTTTCTTAAAAATCGTTACATATATAAGATTAGTAGTTTTATATGTCACCTAAACATGATTTCTTTAAAAATGAATAATACACCACTCCTTATAGTTTTAGCTGTGTTTATACATAATTTTAGTTGAATAATACACCACTCCTTATAGTTTTAGCTGTGTTTATACATAATTTTAGTTGAATAATACACCACTCCTTATAGTTTTAGCTGTGTTTATACATAATTTTTAGTTGTGTTTCGGATAACAAATTTGTATTTTCAATTTTAAATAAATACGTGCATCCAGTGGTTACCCTTTTTACTCATTTGTGATGTGTGTAGAGAATTTTTTTTTTAAGTGAAGATGTTCAACAATATACATTGTGCAAATTTGCATACGGATGATAATACATCAACAGCACTAATTCAAGCTATAAACTACATTTTAAGTCGTATATATCAATAAACTAACTATCATATTTAGTTAAAAAAAACTATCATAGATTTTAGATATGTCAGTGGCCGGCCCAATTTATATCTATATATCATATCATTCATTAGCACTATCAATATGGCTATGGTTGAAAACTTGAAGACACGTCCCAAATGAAAACCAGCATGTAA
Organism: Brassica oleracea var. oleracea; assembly: GCF_000695525.1. Classification (NCBI taxonomy): domain Eukaryota; kingdom Viridiplantae; phylum Streptophyta; class Magnoliopsida; order Brassicales; family Brassicaceae; genus Brassica; species Brassica oleracea. The sequence goes on from NC_027751.1 coordinate 6,385,926, forward strand.
TAGAACATTTCAACTTAAATTCATATATAATATCAACAATTTGAGACAGAAAAATATATAACATATGTGACATTTTCTTCGTATGATCAGTCAACTCCACCAAAGTCAACTAAATTTGTATTAATAGTACACCAACGGTTATTGCATATTTACAAACAGCTCAATCGATAACAAACACCAAGAAGATCAAAAACCGATCTCGGTTCAATCCCCAAAAACGGCAGGTGAGAGATGTCAAAGCCGCACACGATTCAGCGTTTCACGCATAACCATCCCTTGACCGAAGCCAACGGAGTTGGCACATACACGTGCAATGGTTGCAAACTTCACGGTCACGGCAAGACCTACCGGTGCAATGACTGCGATTACGACCTCCATGAATATTGCGCCACGTGTCCTCCAACCCTCATAAAAACATGGCACGCGCCTGATCATGAGCTAACCCTGTTCACCGGTCCTGCCCACATGACCGAGCGTGTGTGCTGTTTTTGCCAATTTTACATCCAAGGGATGTTCTACAAATGTAAGCACTGTAATTTTGAATCTCACCCGCTTTGCACACACGGTCTAATGCATGTTTCGTCTCCTGACGCAATGGAAACGAGGCAGAGAAGCCTGCATAGCCCTCATGCGGGGCAGCCATTGTCGCCGCACCACTATGGTCAAGGAAACTCCTATGGTTATGGGCAACATCCTCATGGTGGTGGTCATCATCAGCAGCATCCCCACATGAGCCCGGGCTCTCCAAGAGCAAGTCCAAGTACTCCAGATTCAAGCAAGGGAAAAAAGAAAAACGGAGGATTTATGGGAGCCTTCAAGGCTGTGGTAACTGTAACTGCTACGCTAGCAACCCAGTTGGCCGTTGCCACGGTGGCGGATGAGTATACTGGAACTGGATGAAGAATAGTTTGATGATGAAGTTTTACTTGTTGGTGTGCCTTTACCTTTCGGTGCTGTTTTCCATTACATGCAGACAAATGTATGTACCCTTTACATGCAGACAAATCTGTTTTCCATTACATATGTATGAATGTGTCTCAGTTTCACATAATCGTGTAATTGCAAATTGCTGTGTCATTGATATCGATATTGGTTTTAATACATCAAAGCTCAAATCTTCTATACGAAAAGATCTCAACTACAAATAAATACTTAAAAATCAAACTATTCTAGAAATAATATATTTGTCAGCATATATATGATTTGATTGTAAAGGTACTTAGGTTCCATCTCAAAATGCTAAACAAAATATGTGATTAATAATATCACCAGTTCATAATCTCTCTACAATCTGCACATCTTGAGGTTTTGCCTATTTGGTATTATGAATCTGTTAATTCTGGAAGGAATCTCTTTGTCAGCTAGCATATGATTGTAAAGGTACTTGAATTTCATCTCAAAAATCGTTTAGAGAAAGATCGAGAAGAATGAGTTATAATTCTTAATAATTTGTGAATTTTGAATTTATCCTCTCTTTTTCGATGTTAGATTTAGAATATGCTGTCTGAAAGTTAATATTTCTTTACACATTCAATTTCGACTGAATCCTTGTTATTGTAGGATTGCAATGTGAATGTATAGAGTTTGAACGGTATACTCACAAGTCACAACCATATAAAAATATTGCATATTCCATTTAGGTGACTAATATGCAAATGTAAAATTAGATCAGTGTTATCTTTTCTGTAAAAAAATCAAAGTAAAACAAATATAGAGACATGTCTTTCAGTAACATTCATGACAAGTCTCGCATAGAAGAAACAAATCAGCTGAATATCATACCTCGCCGTCCCATAATTCTTCCACAGACTTATAAGGGCTCAGTGTCTCGTGAGCAAAGAAGGAAACATTCAATAGCCTAGCCTGCATTGAATCCAAATACACAAACGCTTAATTATTGCGTAATGAATTGTGAAAAACGACATGTGGATTTAGCCCTACTTGTTCAATATCAAAAAACTTGGCAAACAAGTCATCAGGTATTGACCAGTCGAAAACATCTAAGTTCTCTCTGATCCTTCCTTCATTGGTACTTTTGGGAAGTACACTGTGACCCATTTGGAGTCCCCAACGGAGTGCGACTTGAGCAGGAGATTTCCCAAGCCTTTCCGCAACTAGATTCAGTATTGGGTTCTTCAGAACATCGCTCTTGAACCATCCTGGAGAACCGAGTGGGAAGTATGCCTTGCAATAATATCCAAAAAAAAATTATAAGGTAACTAAGACACACATAGACATGTACATCTATTATATCGGTGAGATGAGTGATGCTTACACTGAGGTGAACTCCTTTGGATTTGCAAAACTCTCGTAGCTTCGCTTGTCGCCAAGAAGGATGACATTCGACCTGATTAACAGCAGGAGGAACACGAGCTAGATCCAAGAGATTACCTAGTTTCTTGGTGGAGAAGTTGCTTACTCCTATGGCTCGTGCCTTGCCCGAATCATAGAGTGCTTCCATTGCTTTCCATGTGCTAGGAATATCTACAGGTAAAAAGTTCTCTGGACTTACTCCAACAGAACCTTTCTTCATCCGTACAGGCCAGTGAATCTTCAAGAAGATCATATAGAAATCGTTACTGAATAATCTTTTTTTTTTTTTTTTGTAAAAGAAAAGGGTTAAACCCGGGTCTATTAAAGACACAGACCTAATCCCCGGGTGGGAGGTGCAACCCACGGATAGATCCTCTCCCGGGTATTCAAATGGGCCGTAAGCATGGGCCCATATCCGCGTGGCCACATGTGGAGCTAATAATTTCGCACTAGAGGGGAGTCGATCCCTGGCCTGGACCAACAGGGCAACTCCTCCTCTAGTGGAAACCACTAGACCACCACGATGTGGTTAAACTGAATAATCCATTCCCATGATCAGAAATGCTATATAGATTAGGTTTAAGCAAAAACATAAACAACTTACACCTCCTTAAAGACATATGACATATGTTAAGAAACCAACATCTGAATTAATGTGAGATATAAATTAAAATATAAACTGCATGGGCTAATACACTTATTAGCTGAAAACCTCATCAGACTTAATTAACACTTATATTTTATCAAATAGCATTTCCACTGTAGGGATGAATGCTTACCAAATACAGATCAACGTAGTCGAGCTGCAGACTCTGTATAGTTCTGTTCAGTGCCTCTGGTACATCTTGAGGGTCATGATCAGTACACCTTTGTGAAAGAATGTGAGGATAAAGAGATGTAAATGAAGAACATTGAAGAAGAGAGAGAGAGAGAAAGAGAAAGTAGATGAGAGAAACTCTATTCACTTGAAATTTAAATTGTGGATCTAGATACAAGTCTTTTAAAGGCAAGTTGCCTCAGTACACAATACAATAAAATATTTATTTTAAAATATTCAACCGTCTCCTTCTCTCTTCTTCTTCTTCTTTGCTTCTCAAGTCTGGTCTTCTGCTTCTAAACTCAAGTCTGGTGCTTCTTCTAAAGCTTTATAAAACATTTATAAAACCTTTATAAGACCTTATAAAACCTTATAAAACCTTATAAGTATTTTCAAGTCTGGCAGCTTAATTCTCAAGTCTAGCTGCTTAATTCTGCTTCATGTCAA
>NC_027751.1:6389579-6390503 GCF_000695525.1 Brassica oleracea var. oleracea
AACACTTCATGAAGGAGAGATCATTGACATGATAGGTCTGTGAGTCCCAATTTTGGATGAATGAACTCACATACTTTAGTGCTTGCTGCCTTGGTGAAGATATCAGCTAGCTGATCTTCACTCCTTGTGTACCACGGCAATATGATCTTCTGCTCCACGGCTTGTCTCACTTTGTGGCAATCTACCTCTGTATGTTTGGTCCTTTCATGGAAGACTGAGTTGCTAGCAATGTGTATAGCAGCCTGGTTATCACAATGCATGGTGATTGGCGTTGTAACTTTAATTCTCAAGTCCTTAAGAAGTCCCTTGATCCAAATCAACTCGCTTGTGAGCTTCCTAATAGCTCTATATTCTGTCTCAGCACTTGAACAAGACACCACCTTCTGTTTCTTGCTCTTCCATGTTACCAAATTGCCTCCAATGAAGGCACAATATCCAGTAGTTGATCTCCTATCAACTCGATCTTCTGCCCAATCCGCATCACAGTACCCAACAATCTCAGTGTTTTTATTGCATCCCATCCATACTCCTTGGTCTGGTGCCTCTCTTAGGTACCTGAGAATCCTCTCAACCATGTTCCAGTGGTGTACCTTGGGAGCTTGCATGTGTTGGCTTACTTGGTTTACTGCAAAGCATACATCTGGTCGGGTAATGGTAAGATAAATGAGTTTTCCCACCATTCTCCTATAGTGCTTTACATCTTCATATGACTTGTCTTCAATCTCCCCCTCACGCATCACTTTGTATCCTTCCTCTAGAGGTGTTTTGGCAGCTCTTCCACCAAGATCTCCAGCCTCATTTAGTAAGTCAAGGGTGTATTTCCTTTGAGATAGAAACAACCCTTCCTTAGACCTACACATCTCGATCCCTAGGAAGTATTTGAGCTCTCCCAAGTCCTTGATATCAAATGAAGCCTTAAGGAAC
>NC_027751.1:6392393-6418216 GCF_000695525.1 Brassica oleracea var. oleracea
GAGAAATTCCCCCTTGCATCAGAGTAAGGTGTCCTGAACTTCTGAGGCTTGAGGTGTGGGTGAAGTATCCAGCATTTGTCTTTGCTGTGACCTTTTTTCTTGCAATGGTCATACACCCACACTTTCTAGTCTTCTGGCTTGTAATACCCCTTGTTAGCTATGCCCTCATGTTTGTGCTCCTTTCCTTCATCCTTGTTAGCTATGATAAGGTCTCCTTTGCCACCAAAGAGTCCCACTGAGCCTTGCTCCTTTTGAATCTGAGCACGAAACTCCTCAAGTGATGGAAGCTTCTCACTTCTTAGGATGTGTTTGATTAGATCACTATAACGCGGTTGAGAGTGAACAACAAAGCAAAGACCTTGTCTTGCTCCTTTCTCTCATTAAGTACATCCGGATCAAGACTGGCCGGTCTTAGCATCTCTAACTCGGCCCACAACGATCTGAACTTCCCAAAATGCTTGGAAAATTCAGTGTCCTCTTGACTGAGAGTGTTGATAGCCCTCTTGACTTCAAACACCCTACTGATGTTAGATATATTTCCATATACCTTCTGGAGAGTATCCCACAGCTCCTTGGAAGTTTCACAGTAGGACTAAGCTTCCAAGATAGGGGTTTCAAGACAATTCTGAATGATGGAAAGGACCATGAGATCCTTCTGACTCCTCTTCCCACCTCTTTCAGCCGCAACAACAACTTCTTTACCATCCTCTCCTAGGATGGTCTTCTTGGTGTCTTTGCCGTCAACAACATACTCCCAAAGACCTCTGCCTCCAAGAGCGGTTTTGACAAGTCTAGACCACAGTAAGTAGTTGGTTCCCTTGAGGGTAACCGGAATAGACACAGATTTAAAGACATCCGTGTATGAGTTTTCCATTTTTTTTTTTTTTATTTTTTTTCCTGGGAATGATGAACAACTCAAGAACAGGATGCACTTTACCAAAACTAGAAAGGGAAAATCAGAGATTTGTGGAAGTAAAGAGAATAGAGTAGAGAAGAATGAATCTCAGGAGCTTACTTGCTCTGATACCATGAAAGAATGTGAGGATAAAGAGATGTAGATGAAGAACATTGAAGAACAGAGAGAGAGAGAGAAAATAGATCTGAGAGAAACTCTATTCACTTGAAATTTAAATTGTGGATCTAGATACAAGTCTTTTAAAGGCAAGTTGCCTCAGTACACAATACAATAAAATATTTATTTTAAAATATTCAACGGTTTCCTTCTCTCTTCTTCTTCTTCTTTGCTTCTCAAGTCTGGTCTTTTACTTCTAAACTCAAGTCTGGTGCTTCTTAAAAAGCTTTATAAAACCTTTATAAAACCTTGTAAAACCTTATAAAACCTTTATAAGACCTTATAAAACTTTTATAAGACCTTATAAAACCTTTATAAGACCTTATAAAACCTTTATAAGACCTTATAAAACCTTATAAGTATTTTCAAGTCTAACAGCTTAATTCTCAAGTCTAGCTGCTTAATTCTGCTTCATGTCAACACTTTGATGTACACAAATTGAAAATGCAGGATTATAGAGCTACGCTTTATTAATCAGACGATATTCATCCGATAAACACAATGCAACACATGATACCAGAGTTTGGAGGTAATGAACAACTCCCCGCGTTTCACTACACCTTTTTCACATAATTTTTTCAAAGCTGTCCCAATCTGCATAGGAGGAGGTGATTTCACAATGTAATGTAATTATACAATGCTGAATAATTGTTAATTAAGTGAGTTAATAAACGGCTACATAAGACAACTAACAATAATATACTCCATATGTTTCTAAAAATAGATTTTTAGAAAACTCACGCAATTAATAAAAATAATATATATTATAATTAAATTTATTAATTATTTTTATTATATACTTTTCAATAACTAACAATCAATGATATTTAATCAACTCAAATTTTTAAAATTATTATTTTTAAAAAAGTATACAACTAATTAATATCAATTACTAAAAATATGTTTTTAATCTAGAAAATCTATCATTGTAAAGTAAAAATAAATACAAAAAATCTATGTTTTGGTAAATGAGGGACTAGTATGTTTTAGGAAATCAATTAATAGACGAACATATAAGCTTGGCCAAACTCTGCATCTAATGCACGACCTCTTTTTCATTGCCATACAACTGAGCACAATCAATATGACGATAGCCGAACTGCAATAAGAATTAAGATTAATTTAGCTTCATTATCAGACATGAGCATAAAGAGATCGAAAGCAAATACAATGAACCATACTATCACATTAGCAGATACAAACCTTAACAGCGGCAGCGACGGCGTCACCAACGACGCCAGGAGAGCCCCGCCACGTTCCAAGACCCACAGACGGGATCTTAGCACTGGTGTTGAGCTCGAAGAATCTGATAGCGTTCGACATTGGCAGAGATTTGGTGGTTATGAGTTTAAGATCACTGGTTTTGGTTTGACGCACACATCATTTCTCAATTGTGTAGGTGAGAAGTGAGAGCTATATAGGAGGGGAGATTTGTAGGAAAACTTAATTTTTCTTGAATTTTTAGTATTGCCACGTCAGATATTGATTATTACATGGATGTATATTATTCGCTCACTTAGATCTCCTCTTTGCTATCTCGAATGAGATCGTTCAACGTAACAAGTTTTTTCGGTCCACGCATGCATTGGCTAGAGCGTATTTAATGATCGACGGCTGTTTTGAGCTAATCTATGCATTTAATTTTCACCATCGACCGCTTTCTAAATTGCGAGTTGCAATTTTTTTTAAAATTAGATAATTTTTTCTCATATTTTAACTATCAACTAGATTTTGACCCGCGCAAGCCCGCGGAGTTGAGGAAATTGCTTATTTCTGTTTTGCATGGTGAAACAATCAAATTGATATGTTAGAAAATTAAATTGTAATTTGATAATTCTATACAAAGCAGAAGATTTTCTAGTGTTTATGTTTGTAGAACATATTCACTTTGTTTTTAATATATGACGTTTTGGAAAATCTTTTTTCACTTCAAATTAGATGATATTTTCAATTTTCAATGCAAGTTTATTCATTTTTTTTCTTTTTATATAACCTTTTATATTATCCGGTTAGCGTTTTATTGGTTGAATTATGGTTAGGCAAATAGTTAATGATGTTTTTGATTAGATAAAATATAAAATTAATTTTTTTCTTTAGTTTGTGTGAATAAATCTAAATTTTAAAGTAAGAAAAATGGAAACAGTGTCATTTAGTTGATTATATATATTAGTACATCAATATTTTATTTGTTTCAAGGACAAAAATATGCTATATTTTTCTCTATTATATAATTAAAATTTATTTTATATGTCAAATTATTTTTCTTTAACGTTTGAACGGCATTTTAGAGAATGGTATTGAAAATATATTATTAAATGTATTTAAATTTAGTTATATGATTGTAAACGAATTCTATTATATGTTTTAGAATGGTATTAATTTGATAAAAAAATGTTAATAATATTAAAGAACAATCACATGTTGTGATACTTTTTTGACATCATCAAAGTAATAATATTAATCATATGTTATGGTTGCATAATACGAAAAATGATATACACGATCATATGTATATATAACCATATACGATGATTGCATAACATATGAATTTTTTGTTAATGACGTGACCTAAAAATAGTTAATGGCCTACAAAATAATTATATATGTTGTTAATAATTATTAGATTAATAGGTTTAATGTCTTTTTTATAAATCACTTGGTATATTTAATTATATATAATTTATTGGTTTTGAATACAGATTTTTGAATTTAGCATATATTAACAGTAAACATTTTTGAGATTCTCCTTAAAAATAGTATATTTTTGATTTTATTAAGATATTAATAAGATATATTTGTGATATTATTTATTACAGAACTAAATGATAGAATAATTAAATGTGATGATTTTTTTATGAGATGCTCCAAAATGAAATATCACACATGAAAAAAGTCACGACTTATGTTTTAATATATAAGATGATGTTATCTTAAATAGAAAAAAGCTTAGCTAACTGTACAAAATGATTTTTGGAGAGCAATTACTAAAAGAAAAATTGTTTTTGTAAAAGTAAACACATATTTGTAAGATCATATATTCAAACTTAATACATATTTCCAGGGTTTTGAATTTAGAGTTCTTATCACATATTTTTTGCTGTTCCTAGAAAATTTTCAACTCGAATAAATTAAGAGCTTACATGTTGTATGGGTCATGTGGGCCATATGAGGTGGTGGTCATCAACATCAACGTCTCAAAATAACAATTTAGTGGCACGTTCAATTTCTCGTTTAGACAATCTGGCACTATTACCATATCATATGACGTAGGGGTTTGATTGGCATGTTAATAACAACCAACTACAAGCATCACAATCACATTTTCTGTAACATCCCGGGCTCGGCCCAAAAGGAAACTCAAGTGCTGGAGGCTCAAGAAGAAGAAACCCTAGACATAACCCTTACCACTTTTTATAAAAGGAGAAGTTCCCCTAGGATTCAGCCACAAGAGAGACAGCAATCAAAGCCCTGCCCGAGCATAACCCCGCCGCCGCCACTAGCCGCCGCCGCTCCGCCTCCGACGAAGCCAGCCGCCAGCCACCCGCGAAGCCCTAGCCGCCGCAACCGAGCCCCTAGCCGCCGCCTCCTTGATTCGGTTTCGTGCAATCAACTGAGATCTGAACCATAAGGTAAGACTGTGATCTCTAGCTATAAGTCATTGGGAATGACAGATCCTAAACCCATCTCTCTCTTGTGTGAATCCTACTCTTAAACCAGATCTCGAGAAGTGACTGATTCCTCAATCTAGATCCAGATCTACTACTGCAAAAAGCTAGGGTGAGGACTTGGTTGTGAACTTGCCTCATGTTGAGTAACCAATGGGACTTAGTCCTTTGTTAATCAGATCTAGGACTTGTGTGTTTGTGTGATGTGATATGTGATTGACCTTCTTGTTTAAATGATAGTATGTGTGAAGTGATGAAGTTGTAGGCATGTTAGGGTGGTGAAGAAAGTGATGATTAGATGTTGAGACGTGATGTGAATGATAAGTGAATGATGTTAAGAATAAGTATGAGTTAAGGGATCATATAGAGTCTAGAGGGAGTACGTGGGGTAGTAGTTCTACGCTAGGCATCCATAGGAGCTAGGGTGGAATCCACAAGAATATGGAGGCACCCATAGGAGCTGTGGTGGAATCCACAAGAATATGGGGTAGAGGTCTTGTGATTGTTTGCTCTTCCTGAGTTGGGATCGTGGGTTCCTGGAACCTGCCCTCACTGAGTATTCCGTACTTATCCCTTTTCTTACAGGTATGGCCGAGAGGGAGCGGGAGTAGATGTTCGTATGGTGCAAGTGTTTTCTCGAGGCTTTCTTTTATGACTCTTTTCTTTTAAACATTTTCCTTAAGTTTTCATTTGACATTCAGTCTTTAGTTGAGTTCGGATTTATGTAAGACTATTTGAGTTTTAATAAGAGTTTTGGACGAAAAGAATTGGGTTATGGTATTTGACGAGGATCATCGGGCCAGGGCCATTACATTTTCTATCTGAGATGACTAAGTCTGCAATATACTGCGAATTGTATAATCGGATCAATAACTTTTTTGAATAATATAATAATTCAAAATAACAACAAATATGATTATAACTTATTTGAGAGGCATCATTTTTATAGATAAAATGTCAAGTTCAACAGGCAGAGAGTAACCTCCTATTATTGACAAAACAATTGGATCAGTTGAAATATCATATCTCGCCATCCCACAACTCTTCGAGAGACTTGTAAGGGCTCAATGTCTCATGAACAAAGAAGGGAGCAGTCAATAACCTAGCCTGTATTAGAATCCAATACATTACATATTATTATAGATCAGCCAAGTTAGCGCAGTGAAATGGAAAGAACGAAGTGCTGACCTGTTCAATCTCGGGAAACTTGGAAAACAAGTCATCGGGTATTGACCAGTCGAAAACTTCAAAGTTCTCTCTAATTCTTCCTTCATTAGTACTCTTGGGAAGTACACTGTTACCCATTTGGAGTCCCCAGCGAAGCGCAACTTGCGCAGCAGACTTCCCGAGTTTCTCAGCAACAGTATTTAGTATAGGGTTCTTCAAAACATCACTCTTTAGCCACGTTGTTCCTGGAGAACCCAAAGGCGAGTATGCCTGCAAGAATATTGAAACAATGTATATGGTACGGTGCAGATAAAGTAAAAGGATTGGTGAGATGAGTGATGCTTACGGTGAGGTGAACTCCTTTGGACTTGCAGAACTCTCGTAGCTTAGACTGTCGCCAAGAAGGATGACATTCGACCTGAACAACGGCAGGAGGGACACGAGCTAACTCCAGAAGATCAGCTAGCTTTTTGGTTGAGAAATTGCTTACACCTATGGCTCGTGCCTTGCCCGAATCATGGAGTGCTTCCATTGCTTTCCATGTGCTAGGAATATCTACAGGTAAAAGGTTCTCTGGCTTAGCTCCAACAGAACCTTTCTTCATCCTTACAGGCCAGTGCATCTTCAAGAATATCATAAAGAGATTTGTTACTCATTAAATCGTCCTGTTATAAACAATCGATCCCTATGAGCAGAGATGCTATACAGATTAGGTTTAAGCAAAAATCAGACTACTTTTAGAAGATATGTTACTTTATCCCACATCTGAAACAATATGACATCTACAACTATTTGCAAGAGTATTGTTCCATTAAGAAAAAGAAGTATTGTTCTAAGTGATGCTTACCAAATAGAGATCGACATAGTCAAGCTGTAGATCCTGTAGGGTTCTCTTTAGTGCCTCTGGCACATCCTGAGGGTCATGATCAGTACACCTATAGTTTGATGATACACAAAATGTATTTTGATTAAAGCTACACTTATCCACAGAATATGTATTAAATAAACACAACATAACATAAATACCATAGTTTGGAAGTGATGAACAACTCCTCGCGTTTCACTACATTGTCTTCAAACAATTTTTTCAAAACTGTCCCTATCTGCACAGGGAAACAACACACATGTTTGTCATTACTTTTGCCATCAACACAATCAAGAGAGAAAACAAACACTGTTAATAACTTGATCAGTAAATGTCAGATCAATTGAAAACTCACTGAACATCTGAAAAAGACTAACAAGGTAATTCAATTTGGCTAAATCAAGAATCTACGTGGTTTGTTCTACCTCTTTCTCGTTGCCGTAGATCTGAGCACAATCAATATGACGATATCCGATCTGCAACCAAACATTAAGATAAAAAAAATACCTCTCAGGTTCTAGAGTTACGACAAAAAATTTAATTGAGCAAATCAAGAAGCATGCTGCTGAAAACGAATATAATTTCTTTTTGAAATTGAGATATTTCTAAAAAAGTATGTTTTTGAGATCTATACAAAAGTAAGACTTGAAAATATTTCCGTATATGTTCGTTATCTGGAGAAGTTAACATTTGTATGATATATTAACAACTAAGAATCAAAAGAGATCGCCAAGTAAATGCGATGAACCATGGAACCTAACTTACAAGAAAGACTAACCTTAACAGCGGCGGCGACAGCATCACCGACAAGTCCTGGAGAGGCTTGCCATGTTCCGAGACCCACCGATGGGATCTTAGCGCCGGTGTTGAGCTCGAAGTATCTGATTGCGTTCGCCATTATTAGAGAGGCTTCAGATTAAGATCGCTTGTATAGTGTCGGTTCAACTGCAGACTGCGTTTCTCAACTACGTCCACTTATCAATAGAAAAAGAAGATAAAACAAAAAGTAATTAAAGGGAAAGCGACAAAGGCGGGAGATTCGTGGCGAGACTGACTTTTTTTTTTTTCTTTTTTTTTGGGAAAATTATTTTTTTAGAGCAAAAAATGATAATATGTACTTTATGTCTTATACTTTATGTCCCATTAGGTTAATTATTTTTAAAATGACAATAATGCCCTTAAAATTGTAATTTTTAAATTTAATAAATAATAGTTTCGATCAAGCGGGATCGATCGATCTGAAATTACAAGGTCGAACGGATCGATCGATCATGATCATTATGCAGAACAAAAAAACGCGGAGCATATACTGATCGACCTGGTTCATTTCACTCGATCAGCAAAGATCGATTTCATACAGATCGACCGATCTCGAATTATAGACCGATCGATCAGTGGATGCATAGATATGAATCATGGTAAAAATATTGTGAAAATTTTGTGAACAATCAATGGAATATAGAAGACAGCGTAAGAAGAAGGTTACCACTTTTTTCATTTTTTTTTTGCTTTCTTTTTAATAAAAATCGATTTTTTTCAAAATGTGAAAGTGAATATTCTCAAATATTTTGTTTCCATATTTTTAGGAACTGATTTCTTATCCGTAGAATACATCTAATATGTAGAAATCGGTTTATACAGGTTTTTAGAATTATAGTAATGTGTAGATTTTGATTTCTACATGTTTTAGATTTACAGTAAATCTGTAGAAGTCGGTTTCTATGTGTTTTAGATTTATATTAATGTGTAGATTTTGATTTCTACAGATTTTAGATCGGTAGGTTAAGCGCGGAATGTGTATTCTAAATATTTTTAGAATATTCTTATTTGCGTAGATCACGTATTCTAAACATTGTAGATTCAATGAAAAAAATGGATTTTGTTTTCTACTTCGTAGAATCTTATTTCTATTTTATTTAGAACAGAATCTGAAAGTTATGATTTAAACATTTTTAGAACTGAAAAAAATATCACTAAGTTCATATATATATTTTATCAAAAGTTACTATTTTCTAATTTTTTCTGTTTGTAAAACTATTTATTAAATTTATTTTCAAAAATATTAAAGTATATTATAGACAAAAATGACACAAAATCGATTTTAATTTAAAAGAACATAGTTATCATTTTTTTTCTAGAAAAATAATTTTTTTTTTTTTTTGGTAATAGTGGCGAGACTGACTTCGTTCTTCGTTCTTGTGTTCTTATTCGTTATCTAGATGATCTCTCTGCCAATCTCAAGTGCTGAAACCAATGATGACATCTTTGTTAATGCGATTACAACTCATATTTATACTTTTTTCAAAAAAAAAACTCATATTTCTACTTTAGAAGTTAATACTTTTCCTTTTTCAATATTGCAGCTGCTTAGTTTTCGTTTAGAATATTCATATTAAATTAAAATATACATTTCTTATGTTAAATTAAATTAGATTTTAACCTGCACGTCTGTGCAGATATTTTTTATTTTATAAATGTATTTGATATTGTTACAAATTTTTAAATATATAATTTCTATTTTAGTGTCATATATTATTATTTATATTTTTTATTCGGCGTTATTAATATATAGTATTTTTTTAATACGTTTTACTTTGTTATTAACTTTTATTATTTACTAATAAATTTTCGAGTTAGGTAAAATAAAATAACAATCTGAAATAATCAAATAAAGAACCTCCTTTAAAATATGTTTTTCTTTTAATTTATACATTTTTCATATAATACCCTTTTAAATTTATTTATATTATAGAAAAGAATACGTTTAAGATAAATTATATTTGCATGTTGTGTTTTTAAAAATATACTATTAACATCTATCATTTTAGTATTTTACGGGATTACAAGTAAAAACACTGTTTTGTTTAAATAAAATAACCATATTATTTTAGTAAATTTTATACATAGTAGCATCTATCATATTATTTTAGTAAAATTTATTGATATATGATATTTTTTGATGTTATGATATTAAGTTTTATTTTTTAATTAATATTTCAAAATACTAGATTTCTTCAATTTTGACAGTATATATAGTATGTTTTTCATGGCGCATTTCAAAAAGTTATTCTTTATTATCTATGATTTTATCTTTTTAAAATTTTAAAATATTATCAATTTGAGTTGAATATTTATTTTCAAAATCTTATATTTTGTCAAGAAAACTTTAGAAAATTACACAACTATTTTTGAGTTTGGAAGATTACATGAATTTTGAAGTTTATGATAATATTTTCTAAATTTTTCTCTACAGATTTTTTTATAACTAAAATTGAAAAAAATATATAATTATAATTTTATTTTTTATTAATATTTTAAATGAATTACTAAAATTTCAAAGTTTTCTAATAACACATTTTTTAAATAGTATATGAACTAGAAAATATTATACACTATTATATTTTTGTATATAAATATTTGTAAACAATATATTGTTGAGAGTTTCAAAATAAATAAAAAGATAATATATAGTTGTAGATATAAAAGTTTAACCTATGTCAATAGTTTAACTTTTTATAACAGATTATATAGTTTACGAATTTTAAATCATTTTAATGATGAATGATAATTTATTTAAATGAATTTTTAAATTATTTTTTGTCAATTTACCTATTTAAGATAATTTTGTCATATTTAATTTATATAACACTACTGTTTTATATAATACAGAATATAATAATAAATTTATAAAAAATAGTATAAAAATTTTATTTTCTTGTTTTATTATAAAATTTTAGTTAACATTGATTTATAATAATATTATATTACTAATTACAATTAATTAATTTGTTATTTTATGATGACAAAAAATGTGTTATTTTATAAAAAATATTTAAATGTTTACGTATGATTTTGTTAGATTGTTTCTCAATAGATTTTGTTATAACTGAAAAAAATCAAATTGATAGTTGGTTTATTATTAATGTCAATAATCAAATATGTCATATTAACTAATTTCTTAAGTTGTCTTACTATGACTTGTTAATAGTAGATAAAAATTATGATTCTAAATTAATAGATTAGATTAGAACTACTATATGTCTAACAAATATAAAATATTACTTTAAGTAAAAACTATAAACAATTTGTATCACCAAAGATTATCTTATAAATGATAAAAGTTATTGAAGTTTTTCTTTGTTAATATAAATTATAAAACAGTTTTATTAAAACTGATGTATGTAGTTTCTACAATAATTCCATAATCATACCACGTTACATGTACGTATAACATGATTAATATATTTCCATGTCCCCTTTGTTTTTTTTCGCAAGCAAACAATCCCACAAAACAAACAAGAATAAACACGCCTAGATGAAGTTTCTCAAATTTCACCGTCCCATAGCTCATCAACGGTCTTATAGAAGCCGAGCGTCTCATGCACGAATTCAACACCTCGAATTAATTTCTCCTGCAAGATGTAAATTAAGAGGATATGAGAACCATCAGCAACAAAGGATGCCTTGACAAAACTCCCATATAAAGGAAAAGGAGAAAAGTTACCTGTGGAATGTTAGAGAACTTGACAAACATATCTTCAGGTATGGACCAGTCAAAAACATCAAGATTCTCCTTGAGTCGAGCCTCACTCGAGCTCTTTGGTAGAACACTATGACCCATTTGAAGTCCCCAACGAAGCGCCACTTGAGCGGTGGTCCTCCCAAGCTTCTCAGCAACCACGGCGACAATTTGGTTCTGAAGAACCTTTAGCCTTGCTTCTCCCTTAGTTTGGGAGCCCAAAGGAGAGTAACCCTAAAATGCGACCCAATGATGACATCTTCTTTAATCATGCGGACAACAGTTTAAAAAAAACATCATATATAGCACATTGGATGTGTTTTGTATACTCACAGATAAGTGAACCCCCTTGGATTTACATAGTTCATGAAGACTTTTTTGCTGCCACACTGGATGGCATTCCACTTGGTTAACAGACGGGACTACTTGGGCCACGTTAAGAAGATCTTGTAGCTTCTTTGAAGAGAAATTGCTAACACCGATTGCCCTTGCTTTTCCAGAGTGGTAGAGAGCTTCCATTGCTTTCCATGTACTTGGTAGGTCAGGTTTTGTGAGTGTTTCAGGTGTTGGGATAAGTGATTCCTTCTTCAAACTCACTGGCCAATGTACCTTCAACAAAAAGGCACATGCTCATTCAAAATGGAAGCAAATTATAAGAATCTAATATGTAATTTTAGGTAATAAGTATGTACCAGATATAAATCAACGTAGTCAATCTGTAAATCCTGTAATGTTTTGTCTAGTGCCTTCGGTACATCTTCAGGCAAATGATCATTACACCTAGAGAACAAAACAACATGAACATATGCGTGTGCAAACTAAAAAAAAACATGTCCTGATGGAAAAAAAAAGAAGAAGACAAACCAGAGTTTGGAAGTGATGAATAACTCCTCACGCTTCACGAAACCATCATCAATTACCTTCTTCAACACGCTACCAATCTAGTAAATGGAATCATAGCGTGAGAAGAACGTAATAAGCAGAGGCCATTTCAATCACACAAAAATTTTACACAATATTACAGAGAATAAAACTTGAGAAGGGGATGAGAGCAGTGATCAAGCTTTTATGTTTTTCTTTCTGAACATAAGCTTTGATGTTTCCAAATGGAAATAGTTAAAAATTGAATTAAAATTTTAATCATTAGAAAGAATAAAAAATAATTCTGTAAATATTAGAAATTTTCACCTCTTTCTCGTTTCCGTACATGGAAGCACAATCGATGTGTCTGTACCCAATCTAAAATCGAAAGAGAGTTATATTAGTGCAAATCAAAGACATAACGCTGAAAACTGGAATCGCAGCAAGGACGTGTCACGTGTAATACCTTGATTGCTTGTTCGATTGTTGACGAGACCAAGGCGTAGGTTCCTAGACCGACCGAAGGTAACTTGGCACCAGTGTTCAGCTCGAAGGATCGAATCGGAGTTGCCATTTTCTCTTCAAACTCGGCTAATTCTATTGACTAATAAGGAAAAGAGTGAATCTGATAACAAAAAGAAAAGGATGAGATGCAAAATAAAAGAAAAACACGGAACTCAATATAAACCCAAACGTGACACGTTTCACTTTGCGTTTTTCCTTGTATGGAGCCTGTCAGACTGTCACTATAGTGAGTAATAGTATCCTTTTTATAATTTGCTAACAACATCTCTAACAGCCCTCATCGTTTGAGAATTTTTATATTCCAAAACTCTTATCCCCTTAAATTTTGAAGACTTCCTCAAAATACTATTTATTTATTTTTTTAGTTTTTACAATTATATATGTCTCCCAATTGTATGAATAATTATATATATATATATATATATATATATATATATATATATATATATATTTTTAATACTTATCGTCATATTTTTTTTAAAAAAAATTCCATTAAAAATATTTTAATAACATTTTATACTATCTATAGTTATACTTGACTATATATTATTATATTTTCTCAAAAATATTTTTTGAATAGTATGGTTTATTGTTTTAATTAAAATTAATGATTATAATTAATTATTAATAATATCAAAGATTAAAATATAAATTACTAATTCTTTAAAATATAAATTTGAAAGTGACTGTTGTAGTAACAAACTTTTATCTCCTTATTTTGAGGTTGTTCACCTTTTAAAATAAAGGGGTTTGTTAGACCATCTCCAATAGTTTACTCTATTTTTTACTCTAAAATAGAGAGTAATTCTATAATAGAGTTTGAGTTTGTTCCAATTGTACTCTATTTTAGAGTAAAAATAGAGTGATGAGCAAAAAAAAAAATAAGTTACTCTATATTTGGAGTAAACTTATTTTTCACTCTATTATAGAGTGAGAAATAAAGTATCATTGGAATATTTTTACTTTAAACTCTATTTTAGAGTAAAAAATAGAGTGTGGTTGGAGATGCTCTTAGAGATGTTTTTTTTAATACAAAAAGGCTTGTTAGAGATGCTCTAGTCATGAAAACATAGTTATCCTTTCTTAAGTATTGGGTTATCTGCTTGTTAACAAATCTTTGCTTATAAACAAGATAGATAAGTTTTTTTTCTTACACAATTTTCTTATGATTTTAAGTATTGTGAAACATGTAGTTTTCTTTTTATACTATACTGTTTTTGGAATGTCTATCGACTGGATTTGTTTTTTTTTTTTGTCTAAATAAATATAATATATTCTAATGCTCACTTAAAATTAATAATATTATACATTTTCACCAAAGTTTTTATTTGAATCGTCTTTGCTATGTTTCTTATTAGCAACTCTAGCAATGATCATTCTGTTTACCTAAACAAATTCCCATATTGCTTGCAGTTTACCTGATTCATTCTTTCAATATTCTCTCAAGAATTCTTAGAAGAAACACCTTTTTAGCATATGACTGTAAAGGTAGAGTTCTAACTTCTATCACAATGACAAAATCGGTTAGACAGCGACATCAAACATTAACGAGAACCAAAGAGATGACATATTTTTTGGGTCAACGTATATCTTTTGCGAGGGAAATTCATAATCATCGATCTTCTCATTCCCTTTTAATAGAACTTTTAATAGAATAGATTGGAGAATAATATTATTTGTTTCATCTTTTGCAAAGAATAACCCCAAAACATACTACACACCAACTTAAGCATAAAAGGAGTATTGAAAATGAAAGTAGAAATAAGAGAACACTACACATCAATGTGTTGGAACTCTGTTTTTACAAAGAATATAGAGGCTGATGTTTTCTGATTTTTCGGCAACTTTTGCGGCCACACTGGTGGTCATTCCGGTCAGATCATCAGCTCGTTGTAAAGCTTGTAATGAGTACTACAAATTAGTATATTCACACTTCAAAAAAAGACTAATATTAAATGATAAATGAGGCTTAGAAGATGGTAACTTGATGTGAAGAAAACACAAAACACCCAGAAATGGGTTTTGTCCCACATCGGCCAACTCAAGCAATTCCGAGCAGTGTAAATATGGTCTTGTGTCATAAGGGATTAAACGGCTCAGGTAGAGAGAGGACTCCCCTTGCCCGCTGCTGTCATTGTACGGCCGGCTCAGTCTTGGTCTCGCCAAACAAGATTTTTTTTGGACCAAGTTAAGGTCAACGTTTTGCCATTTAATTCAAAAAAAACATGCATTTTTATTTAAAACGACAAGTAGTTTGTCTAGAAAATAAAAAACGTCATGCATTTTATCCTCTCGAATTTTTAAACGAGATTAGAGAGAGTCTTCGGGAATAAGTTTTTGAAACTTAACTTCCCGTGATCTCCGCGAGATTTCCGCACACGTGCAGCAACTGTTGCGGGAAGTGGCTCTCTTTCTTCTCTTTAAATAAACCCGACTCTCTTCATTCATTTCTTAACGTTTTTTACATAGCGAAAACAAGTAAATCCCTTAGTGTAAGTCCGAGAGTGTTTCGTAGATTTCTAGTTCAATAGGGCGTTCATGAGTGAAGCATGAATCGTCTACCATGGTTTATCCTAGAACTCGATATTCGTACAGTCCCGTCTCACTGTAGAGTAAATATTTAAAGTTAAAAAAAAGATTATATCTCGATTTCATGTCTCTTTTGAATCGTCTTTTCCTTAAGATCGCTTTTACTATTTGGTTTATGTCAATCCGATTTTCTGGCTTCTACACAAGGTGCCAAGTATTTCTAACGAAGAACAAACATGAAGGATTATTTAAACATAATATAATTAGATGGTCTCTTTCGTCTAGATGAATTTTCTTAAATTTCACCGTCCCATAGCTCATCAATGGTCTTATAGAAGCCGAGCGTCTCATTCGCAAATTCAACACCTCGTACTAACTTTTCCTGCAAGATGTAATGGACATGGAAACCATCAGCAACAAAGGGAGAATTAAGATCTTACTTTTCAAACCTCCCATAGAAAGAAAATAAATTTAAAAAAAAGGAAAAAACTTGCCTGGGGAATGTTAGAGAATTTGACAAACAGATCTTCAGGTATGGACCAGTCAAAAACATCAAGATTCTCCTGGAGTCGAGCCTCGCTTGAGCTCTTTGGTATAACACTATGACCCATCTGGAGTCCCCAACGAAGAGCCACTTGAGCGGTGGTCCTCCCAAGCTTCTCCGCAACCTCGGTAACAATTTGGTTCTGAAGAACCTTTAGCCTTGCTTCTTCCTTTGTTTGGGAGCCCAAAGGAGAGTAACCCTACAATCCCAAAAAAATAATATCATCTTCTTTAATCTCACCGGCTAAAAAACATAGTAAATTCGGAATGTGTATATATACTCACGGATAAGTGAACTCCTTTGGATTTGCATAGTTCATGTAGACTGTGTTGCTGCCACACAGGATGGCATTCCACTTGGTTAACAGCCGGGACTACTTGAGCCACTTTAAGAAGATCTTCAAGCTTCTTTGACGAAAAATTGCTAACACCGATTGCCCTTGCTTTTCCATAGTGATAGAGAGCTTCCATCGCTTTCCATGTACTTGGTAAGTCAGGTTTTGTGAGTGTCTCAGGTGTTGGCATAAGTGATTTCTTCTTCAAGCTCACTGGCCAATGTACCTTCAATAAAAAAACACATACACATTCAAAACGGAAGCAAACTGTAAGAATCCAATTTTTAGGTTATATATATACATATATGTACCAGATATAAATCAACGTAGTCAATCTGTAAATCCTGCAAAGTTTTGTCCAGTGCCTTACGTACATCTTCAGGCAAATGATCATTACACCTACCGAACCAAAAAAAAAAACATGAACATATGTGTGTGTTCAAACTAAAAATCATGTCAACGGTAAGAAGTTGGTAGTAAATAGAAGACAAACCAGAGTTTGGAAGTGATGACTAACTCATCACGCTTCACGGAACCGTTATCTATTAACTTCTTCAACACGCTACCAATCTAGTACATAAGAAATCATAGCGTGACAAAAACGTAATAAGCAGAGACAGAACACTTCAACCACACAATCTTATAGCATCATATGGTTCACTCAAATTATGTGATATTAGAAAATTGGTTACCTCTTTCTCGTTGCCGTAGATCGAAGCACAATCTATGTGCCTGTACCCAACCTAAAAATCGAAAAGAGACTGCATATAAGTACAAATCAAAGACAAAAGGCTCAAAACTTAAACCGAAGCGATGATGTGTAATACCTTGATAGCTTGTTCGATTGTTGATGGGACCAAGGCGTAGGTTCCGAGACCTACCGAAGGTAACTTGGCACCAGTGTTCAGCTCGAAGGATCGAATCGGAGTCGCCATTTTTAATTCAAATTCTCTTATAATTCTATTGAATAAGAAAAAAAGAGAGAGAATCTGATGAATATATGCAGAAGAAAAGAAAAAGACGCAACTCCGATGTTTCCAAAGCAAAATATGGTAAGAAGTAAGAACGATGACACGTTTTCACTTTACTTTTTTTCTGTATGGAGCTTGTCAGCCTGTCACTGTAGTGCGTTATCTTTTCTCATGAAAACATTATTATGATCCATTATTTGCTAATAAACGAGACGGATAAGATTTTATTCTTAACACATTTTTTTTTGTCATCAACACATTTTTGTTATGATTTAAGTATTGTGGAACGTGTTATTTTCAATACCATGCTGTTTCCGGAATGTAATAATCTAATATATTGACTGGATTTGTTTTTAGTTTTGTCATAAAAAGTATTACCTAACTACAACATATATATATATATATATATATTTTTTTTTTTTTATCAAAAAAAAAAAAAAAACTTACGAGTATATTCTGGTGATATATTTATGTGAAATAGTTCTTAAATCAATATATATTTTAGCATTCAGCTAATATATATATATTACATTTTATCAGATTTTTTATTTGAACTTTTTTTGTTATATCACATACTTTAAAAAAATAATAATATCCAGTATAATTATTTTAATATTATAATTTCACGAATAAAATGAATAAACAAATAAAAATTGTATTAAAATATACTTTTTAATAAAAGCCTCAAAATATTTTTATATTTCGTAGTTTTAGTAGAAACTCTAACAATGATCATTATGTTTACCTACACAAATATTAATATTCCTTGTAATTTTTTTGCCTATCATCGACATAAAAAGATTTAATTAATACCCTGCAAATAAACTTGTAACTATGTGCCATATGAATTACAATTATTTTCTGATGTTGGGTGCAAGACTGTCTATCTTTGTATTATGCGTTCGAGGTATAATGAATAAATTCTTCTAAGAGACGGAAACTTATTTTCTAAACATACCACGTTCTAATTTTTATTTTATTAGAAACAATGTAAATTAAATAATATTCAAAGCAAAAGACAATTACACAACTTTTCACGAATAAACCAAAATATTCACATAGTTTCTCACGAATAAACCAAAAGATTCATATAATTTTTATACAATTAAAAGTTCCTTGAACGAAACACACACACACAAACCCCATGAGATTACCTTCGGGTTAAAAGCCACATCCCAATTATTACATCAGGTTTATTCGACCGGTCCAAGTCTATAAAATTCATAAAAATACAAAACACTAAGCCGAACCATTAATCACAACGTCACAAACCAACCCTTTCCCTCACGAGCATCTTCAGGTTCCCTTGGAATGCGTGTGCATCACATCATAACCTGACGATGAACTGGTGACTGGGCTCCAGTGGAAACAGCAAACGTGGTGTTCGTGCTCGTGGTCTTCGACGACGCCAGAAAATCCGAGACCAGACACTTCCAAACCGGTTCTCCCAAACCGGCCTGAATCGCCCGGAAGACGAACGTAATAAGAAGAAGAACGCTCGTGGCCATAACGGATTTGCATGACGGCTCGGTAAACAAACGGAATTAGACCCTCCATTTATGTTTATTGTTATAAGCCAAACAAACAACTCGTTTGGTCTTATAGGGAAGTCGGAGCTGCCACATGGTGTTTCGTGATTTGTTGCGGTATCCACAAGTTTTCCCACGTCATTTAGCTAACTACTATTTTAGTATTATATTGAAGGTTAAAGAGAGAAGCAATCCCTTTGAAAGTGAAATTGGCTACAGCCTACAGGAAGAATCTGAAAACTACATTCGAACTGATATGAAACCACGGCTGGTCCAACGGATTTATCTTCAACAAATATATACATATACAATTGATTTTATCCACATCCAACATTTATAATCATGTTTTGCAGCTAAGGCTGCTGGCGAGTTGAAAATTGACTGTTCTGTCTAAAACTATTCTAGTGAATTTTTCAGTATTATAAATTATTCATTTGTTGCAGACCTTTTCTAATTCTACTTTACTTTTTCCATACTTAAACAAATCAGACGACAATGAAATAATTTACATATAGCAGAGAGGCAGGTATCGCATGACCTTTCGGTTTATACAAATATTGTGAGGCCTTTTCTTTTTTTATTTAAGAACACAATATTCAAAAATAGTCAAATAAATTTGTTAAATGATGACGTTTGGGGGGTAAATATAATAAAGAGAGTCTTACGAATTTTGGCCAGTGGCCACTATATATGCTATTCGGAAAATTCAAATATTAAATGGCTTACTATTAGCTCTTAAGGAATTAAATAATCTTTTGGTACTGAACAAGATGTTTGAGTGTGATTGATTTGTGTTGACCCCTGACTAGGTAATTGGACCTAAATGACTTGGACTACGCGTCCAATAAAGAAGCCCGACTCCGACGAGCAAGAAGAGATCGATTCAAACAACCGGAGATCACAGAGCGGTTACGGAGATCGCAGAGTCATTCCACTATAAGAAGAAATCAACCAGAGACAAAGAAAGACACGTTGAAAACCCTAGAGAAAACTATACATATTCATCGACCTTATTTTCAACTAGCTTTAAGTCTTTTCTCTTATCGATCTCGTTTGTAACGCTCGATCTCATTTCACTTATTGTATTCGATCTTATTCATCAATAAAATCCATCTTTCCTACTGGAATCTGATTACATCGTTGTGTTCTAAAGATATATTTGCCTACATCATCTTTTCTTCTCCAGATTAAACTCTCGATCACTATCACATACTTAGCGTGGATTTTAGAATCTACAATTTGTTTTGGTTTAATATTAGCTTTATCTGGTAATGACCGTGATTGTGTCCCCTAATTCCCAGTTTGACTGGACCTAAAGACTGATTGTAGTCTTCATTTTTTTCAGTTTCCATTGTAGTCTTCATTGATAGCCAATGTGTTGCCTTCGAGTTTTGGATTACTTAAGATCTGAAAAACTACCTTTACTATGAATCCAAAATCTAAGCTACTTGGAAATCCTGTCTTCGCTTACCATCAGACCATTCACAACTCACAAGCCATCACAAGTAGATTGCTTGTTCACTGAGAGTTGTCTATATTTATATGGACCTTGAGTAGTTAAAGCCCAAAACGTGGTTTGGTCCTTTTTTATCTCATATTCACGTCCTAAGCCCAAATACATATATTATCCTACCTCAAATCCTTTCCAATATTCCCAATACTATATGTCCTCTATTTGTTACTTTCTATTGAATTGATCTTTTTTTTATTTTTTTTTGGTAAAATGTTAATTGATCTATTTCTTTCAGAAATCACGGGAGTTACGACTTTATAACAATTATCTTCTTTATGCTTGGAATCAACACTAAGAAAATTTTATTTGAATAATACACTATGTACCAAGAGAAATTTGAATCTGAAACACAATAAAGCAACCCATTTACCATTTAGACCACTAACACAATAAGTAAATTCGATTATGAACTAGTTTTATAATATCCCCTATATATTATTTGTGAAACATTACAACTTCTTTTTGTAGCCACGTGTCATCACTAGGATGATTCTTAGAATTATTATAGAAATATGTTGGTCCATCTAATTATATAATAAGCTTTTTATTAAACTAACCATAAATTTATTATTAATGTCATTTATTATTTTCTTAAATAAAGATTACGGAATTGCCTAATGTGGCTAAAGTATATATGACAATTAATGATTTTGAATAATAAAGATCTGATTAAAAAAATGTATCTTCTATCAAATTTGTTTAATTTTAAACTATTAAAATAATTTTAATCATTAAGATTTAAAATATATATTTATATATATCATTCTAAATTAAACTATAAACCATATTGAATAAATAAATATTTTAATTTCAAAATTTACTTTGAAGAATTTTTTTTATAAAAGTTTTGAACTAAGATTGATAAAAAATTTTAAATTATAAATTACTAAAATTATTAATCCTACAATGAAAATTTTGTTATCAATAATTTAAAGTTTTTGCTATTAAAGATACACAGAGTAGAAATCATCATTTAAAAAAAACATTAATATTAAAAATATACTATGTATGTTAATATCATTTAAATTTAATTACATATCCTATCAAATTTTTAAAAAAATTGTTTGGATTAATAAAATTGCTTTATACGTTTGCACCAATTTAATTATATATGTAATAGTTACTAACTTTTAATTATTCAATATATATTTATTATTTCATAATATGTAAGAACATATAATACATAAAATAATTTATATGTATAATGTTTATCCTGCGCAAAGCGCGGGTCTTAGTCTAGTGTTGTTAATATATATAGAGGACAAAGGTGTATTCAACGTCGACGCTTAATTTTTTTAATATTATCAATAATAATTATATTCTTGAGCTTGCTTTTTTCTCTTAAATAACCCAATTTCCATTGTTATATAGTGGAAAATTCACATGTTAATTACTTGCTTGCTGGGTCGCACCTAGTTATAAGTTTTGATAGAACAAAAAAATCATATCACCGCAAAGAAAAATATATAAGTAGGTACGGTGGATTAGTAATTTAGTATAGCTACTGTTAATTCACAAGATTATATAATACAATACTTTTTATATGAACGAAGAACGGTACACATAATTTAATATAGTGCAAAAATCAAAATACAAATATACGTTACTTGTGGGTATCCACTTGGAATAAGCAAACATAAAAGATTTTAGATCAGTCAGCTAACTCTTACTAAAATCCAAAGTAGTTCATATCATCTGTATTCACAAAATCCCTACGATCAATCAAATATATTAAATAACAATCCTTTGATCGTTTAAAATAATCCACTCGCTTTGGTTTAAATTTATTTATCACAATTGACCTCCATTATTGTCATTACACAATTTCTTCATCTTTTTCCGTAACCCACCACCTAATATTAATCATCTAGGGTTCCTCTAACCACCAAAAAAAGGAAGAAGAAAAAAAAATTCTAGGGTTTGGCGTCAACTTCCAAGTTGTCCCTAGAGAATGGAGAAACCTGGTGGCGTCTGGATCCCAAAGAAAAGCAACAAAGAATCATCATGGGAAGAGCTGGCCTTCGCGGAAGACGATGCCGCCGGATCTTTGTGGCCGCCGAGATCTTACTCGTGTAGCTTTTGCCGGAGAGAGTTTAAATCGGCTCAAGCCCTCGGTGGCCACATGAACGTTCACCGAAGAGACAGAGCACGGCTTAAGCAATCCGACGATCAGTACTTATTGTCCAAATCTTCTTCCCCACCGGAGTATCCATCTCATAATTATAGCGACGATGTTCGTGAAACCTCTAGCTATACTTTGGTTTTTAACTCCAATCCTAATCGTTTTGAGTCTCAACGCTCCTGTGTTATTGATCTTTCATCTTCTCCTTCTTCTTTACCATATTTGACTCCTAGGGTTTCTTCCTCTTCGCCATCTTTTGTTGTAGAACCTTCCAATAATTCTAAAAAGATTATATCTTCTTCCCCATGGTCGTCCCCGGGTAAAAAGGGTTGTGATCTTTATGAATTTCCTTTCATGGAAGGAAACAAGAAGAGAAAGATCGACAGAGATGTACCAAAGAACGGGGATAAAGCAAAAGTTAATCTTGAAAACACCACTGATCTGTCAGTGAGAATGAATCTGGTGATCCACAAGGATTGTCCGATTACTGCTCAAGGGGGGGATGAAGAGACTGGGAAGGGTGATATGATCCATAAGAAAAGACGAATGCGTGAGGGTTCATCGCAGCCGTCGATATTCATTTCAAGTTTATCTTGTAAGAGTGCCATAATTACAAGAAACGAGGAGATCAAACATAAGGGTGGTCACTTTGAGGATTTAGATCTTGAGCTTAGGCTAGGAGGCGATCCCCGAAAGGCAAACTGATTGATGGATCATCCGTGTATATCTACCAAAACGCAAGGGGTAAAGAAAACCATAATATATATATTTATAATACAAAATTTTATATGGATGTATGTGTTACTTTGTGTTATCTTTCCTTGGATTTGTGGTGTCAAAATATATGGCTATATACATATTGTGGAGGCTTTGTTTCTACTATTTTGAGAATTGTATGAAAATAACAATTTACAGTTGTGAAATTTTTAAGGAAGTGTTAAGTAGCATCTGCATGTAAAAGAACTAGAGGCTTGAGAAACTTGATTTATACAATTTTATCTTAATTAATATGTTCTTAGCACTTTCGTTATTATGGGCAGCATAAATCATCACGTTACTGTTACAACTATAATTCAAGGCAATTTCTCCTAGCGAATGAATCATATACATCATTGATATCAAAAGATCATTCATTCATTTATCAATTTCTAACGACACTGAGACATCTATTCGCAGAAGAGTGATTAATGGGGTATGAATGTGCCAAGTAAGTTATGCTTAAGTTTTCCTTTAGCAACCTTTGCTAAGATTATGTTTGGAATATGAAAATTAACATATAAGTACTCTGTAGCGACTAAGTATATTCGTTCATACTTCATAGTACAGCATTAGTCTTTGAAAAGATTATGTATACATTGTTGCAATCTTAACTATTGGGGATGCGTTTTATTTTGAACTATGTTGATCTAAACAAGAGGAAAAGGTTTACAATTTTTTTTTTTTGGTAAAAGAAAGGTTTACAATTGACTATACATATGCCCCCCATTACGTGATTAGAAGCATGTTGTGTAACCAGGATCCAAAATAAAGTCACATGATGAAGGAATATTTTCTGTCACAATTAGAGAGAGAGAGATGATTGATTGAATAATTCCCCATAGATCTTAGTTGATTATTTTATTATTTTAGGGTTTTCGATAGCTCAACTAGAATTATTAATGTGCATTATATTAACATATATATTACGTGTATTCTAGATTTTCTGATAAAAGTTAATTCGTCCTATTAATTCCAAAGTTACATATAAATAAAAAATAAAATTCAAACACACATACATACAGCGTGTACACACTCATCGTTGTAAATATTTGATGAAGCAAAGGATACAGTTCCGAAGAGAGAGAGAGAGAGACATAAATAATCCATAACAAGAGGCGTGTTTCGCTGACTTATAAAGTAACAACAATCGAACAATTAATGTTAGTATTCTGTATCAGCTTAGTGTTGCCATCAAAGAAACTTTGGATCAATGATGTAGCCACGGAAATCATGAATAATATGTTTAGTGTTTACTATTAAATAATTCGTAGTTCAGAAACGTCCTAATAAGCTCGTTTCCACATACACTCGCATCTCAGTAATAACATGACATTCTGTGAATATCATAGAAATAAGCATAAGAAAATAGATATTGTAAAAATAAGCATAAGAAAAGAGCACAAAAATCCAAATATGTCACAACACTTATTCCCTTTCGCTTGTTCTGTCTCAGCAAATAATTAAAAACGATCAAATTAAAATAATAAACTATAAGCATATAAGACTCCAACTGGTTACAGTCTCTACCCTAACTTTTCAGACCCGTGGGTCACAACCCCTTGCATCGCGAAGAGTTAAACTATTTATGTATTTCATAACAAAATTAACCATCGTAATAACCGGCTGCTTCCCTATAGCTATCACTACGTATTAGCATCAGATAAGGTGGTGTTGTGAGGTGTGGTGCTACTGCTAATATATAAGTTGTAGAAATTATGGATTTATGGACGGATATATATGACATGTATACATTTTCTATAGAGTTTTGCAACTAATTTATGAACTTTCAATCTTTCACTAGAAGTCTAAAAGTACAGACTGGAGTGTTTTAATGTTTGACTAGATTTAGACCCGCACAACCTTGCGGATATTAATTTTCATGTTTATATATATTACTAGATAGTAACCCGCGCAAAGCGCGGGATAAGATGTCTATATTAATGTTGAAATTATATATTATGATTATGTATAACATAAGGTATATTTAGTTAGATAGAACTAAATGTATGATTGTTATTAGAGGTGAAGCCAAAGACTTTTTATAATGGGTTCACTAATATTAAAATTTAATATATGGTGTTTGTAAGTTTGAGAAGAACCTTTGAAAAATAATTTTTTTATATTTCGCCTATCACGTTGTAGTAATTATGGACTTAGGGGTTTAACACATAAAATCAAAAAGGTGGATCAATAACATATTATAAGCAAAACAATAGCTGCGTGAAAGGAAAAAAAAAGTATTGCTCTTTTAAATTCAGAAAACATAGTTGCATAATAAAATAAATTGAAGGTTATTTGACCCTCTAAATTGTAAAGGTTGTTCCCGATGCGACCAGCACGTGAGACTTGCTGGTGGTTTGGTCCTAGAAGTTTCTTCTCATATTCAAGGTCGTCTAATGCAGAGCTCTCACGGCGGTGAAGGTGGTGACACTCGCATGCTTATATTTCTTGCTCTAAAAGACTAATACACTAAGCCGAGACGATTTACAGTGACTCAGTCTCCTCGAAACAGAGATTACCTCATCTAGCAGTAACAAAACCGAGTACAACACATTTATCTAGAAATAAATTTTTAACGTTCTCTTTCAGCAATGAGAGACGATTCTCAAGAACGTGAGTGCTCTGCTAAATGCATGAAAGTAGGTATAGAGAAAAGGGTTCTTTCATTAACACTTGGCATCGTACTAAAGTTTCATCGCTTTGTCGTCTCTACGGATCTATCGACTTAAAGGCGATAGATCAGATGGATTACCGTTTTTAACATAAACGTATAGAGGAATAATGAATCTTTACTGATGCTATGATTATATTGAGAGAATTGATAAATCAACTAATCGAACTTGAAGCT